>NC_066580.1:26985447-27291281 GCF_024323335.1 Lathyrus oleraceus | reverse complement strand
TTACTTTCTTTTCAAAAAATTTAATATTCCTGCATATAACACAAGGACAACAAAAGATTCTATTTTTGTCGAGTTTTATTTCCATGAACTCAATAAATTCCATAACTTTTTTCTCATACACCAGACTTAATATATTAGCTTTCATCAACTAAAATCCATAATACTTTCTGAAATTTATGTCAAATGCTCATAAAATCATGCATCTTGAATTTAAACTTTGCTAAGTACAATTTTTTTTACTAATTCCCATTTTTAAAAACAAAACATTATTAAGTCACAACAACAAACAACAATTACAACAACACAAAAACACAAAAACAATCTGAATCTCACTTTCAATCACAACAACATATAACATTAAAAAATTTGCTAAGTTACACTGGCTAAACAACATCAACACCAATAACATGCAACATTAAAACTCTAGAGTTTAGGTACTCAAAAACAACAACAACATCAACAACAACAATAACAACAATAACAACAATAACAACAATATTAATTTAAGATGAATAGTGACGAAATATTTCACGTACCATAAAGGTGAAGAAGAATAGTCAAAGAATGATTTTTTTATCCCTTCTTTTGAGTTTCGACTTTCCTTTCCTTGATTCGTACCGGATATGATGGAGGTTAATGAAAAAAAATGAGATTAGTGAAGATGGTTTTTCGCTAGGGAGGTGTTATCTTCTGAAGGGTTTTCGCTAGGGCACTGTTATGTTATGAGGGAAATAACTTTAGCTTGTTATGTTTTAATTTAAAATGAATTTATTTCACCACGGTTACGATTAAAAACCTAGTGACATCTTAAAGTATTTTACCACGGCTACTTTTACCAACTATGGGAAAAGGTTCTATATATTTGTCTATATAAAGGTTCAACACATTCATTCCCTCTTTTCACTAAATTTAATTCATTCAGCCTCCATATTTCATCTTCCATTCTTGTTATGTTGTTGTATCACTGACTCTGTAGGTTTAGGCTTTGAAGATACTAAAATAGTATATTGAAAAACTTGGTACGAAGATTAATGTTAAGTTTCACTTATCAAGTACATGGTAATATTTGAATCTTGACATTGATCTTCAACGGTAAAATTTTCAAGAAAGTAAAATGAATGAAGATTTGCAACATAAAAGTGTCTTGAAAATGAATGAAAAAATAAATTATATGCGCTGAAATTCGAAGCGTGCCCCTGAGAGGTATATTTTCATACGGTTGGAAAATTTGATCGTGGTGAAATGTAATTAAATTTTAATTTTAAAATAAATAAATAAAAGAAACATGTCACATTTCCTCATGGCCGGAATGATCTTGGTGAAATATGTCTTGAAAGTTAAGAAAAAAATAAATAAATAAATTTTACCACGATGGACATTATTGCTGAGGTGAAAATGCGTTACAAAACCTACATTTTGTAATAGTGGTTACATTTATATCAACTTTGACATGCATTGTACCAACGCCTATTTAACATTAGTTAGACTCATAGTCATCTTATATTTTTTGAGGTTCTGTGTACGTGAGTCACTATCCTGACAAAATAATTAGAAGCTCTAATTAATCACACATTATCACCGATAAAGATTTAATGATATCCTATTTAAATATGGCTTAATCATACAAAAGTTTAAGTTTTGTGTAGTAGTCTGATTTGCACATCCTCAAAGACGACCTTGAATATATAAATGGAATTTGAATAACAAATAATTTTTTCAAACTTCATTTGCCAACATAATTGATGTCAATTTAAAAAGTCAAAAAGCTCACATTCGAAAAAATAAGTAGAACAAAAATTACCCAACAAATTAAATTTATGTCAAACTAATAGCAAGATACACCAAAAATACTACAAATTCACATCAAAATTACAAACTTACCATTGAAGATTATTAATTAAAGAAAATAGTAAAACATAATTAATCTATTATTTACTTTTAAATTAAAAAATTAATTTTTATATTAAATAAATGAAAAAATAAGTATTATATCTTTCTTATTAATTAAATATGACTTTTGAATCGTTTATTTTGTTCACCAATAATTCTACCAACTATATGCACAACATCATCACCCATATATTTTTTTTTAAAAAATACATACAATTCGTTTTTCATGTATTATAAATGATCATTGATGTCATGTAAGTAATGTGATAATGAATAGTATTATATAAGAGAAATACCAAATGACTCAAAAGTTTTACTATCATTACATTCATCTATTATGTATTTATTATTATCAAATAATTATTTTTTTTATAAATAATTTAATAGATTACTAAATAAACTATTAAAACTTCATAAATTATATTAATCACCACTCTAACTTCAAAATAAAAAATCATCAACATTAATTATTGGTTTGTTCTTCCATTTATCTACGATATATATATATATATATATATATATATATATATATATATATATATTATATATATATATATATATATATATATATATATATATATATATATATATATATATATATATATATATATATATATATATATATATATATATATATATATATATATATATATATATATATATATATATATATATATATATATATATATATATATATATATTCTAATTTAATTCCCTGGTCTCTGTTTACATAATTATTTTTTCCCTTTTTTTTCATATCTCCTAAAATAAAACTCATCATAAATTTTAAAATATTCATAATCTCTTTACAAACATATACAGTAAAGCCTAATTAGGTTTCTCTCTTATGATATTAATAATTATATGAATAAAAATATATAATTAACACATACTTCAAACAAGTTTATTGTTATAACAATTTTTTATTTTTCTTAGAAATATGAAAATTGAACTTAAAATATAAAAAAAAAGTTGAAATAGCAAATAAAAAATAGAAATATAAAAGGATATATTAAGGAAAAAATAAATTTTATTAATATTAAAAATTCATATGAAAAGTATTAAAACAAATACAACTACGAATCTTATCCCACTAAAAATGGTAGGTCAACTAAATAGATTAAATATTGTCATATATTTTTGTTCATATAAAAAATATAAAAACAAATATTTATAAAAAATAAAAAAAACAAATATTTAATTAAAATTATATATATTGTGAGACATAAGTTTTATATTAAAAAAACATGCTAAATCAATAACCTCACATTCAATTTGATTTTATGAATATAACTAAATTTAATATAAAAATCTAATAATATATAACAAAAATCTCTCTGTAAATTATAATAAAGTTCAATATATTCTGTAAATAAATTCAAAATTATAAAAATCTTAGTATATTTTTGAGTTTATTTAGAGTCAAACGGACCGAGAAAATGACCTTTTGATAATTACATAGGAGTAGTGTGATCTTAAAGATTGATGTCTTTAAATACTGACGCCATAGTAAGATACAGCCACAGCCATAGTCATAACTATGATTGGGTTAAATCTATTTTGAGAATGTGTGTCTCATTAGTATTAAAGGTGGATTGATCCCCTACAAATCATGTTCTTTCACTTCGCCAACTTATGTAGCCTATTTATCTATCTGTTGAACGCGAGGTCCGAAGACAAACTATTAGAAGAATTAGTGATCGTGGAAGAGATTGATGATTCTAAATTGTTAAAAATAATGTACCAAAATTTGTTTTATATAATTTTGATGTTAAAGTACAACGGCTATATTTTTATTAAATAAACTCAATACCATTTTGATACATTTATATTTTAAAAGTCAAAATTATATTTAAAATAAATTTTTAGGTTAGACCTCCAGATCTAACTTAAGCTAAAATTTAAGGTTATCCCCTCTTATATGACTGAATGTTTTCATCCTCACAAATTCATTTCTTCCTTTTATTCATAACTTTGTTTCAAAACAAAATACATAGTTTCTCTTGAAACATCTTAGTTCTATAGATTGTTTAAGTCAAGTGTTTACATATTCATTTTCCTCCTATCATAATTAATAACTGCAACTAATTGTTACGATGACAAGTAAGTTTATCAAAACACACATGGAGATTACCATTGTATTTGTTTATGATTAGCAAGATATTAGCCTTCACTATATTGTTGTTACTGCGGTTAGGTAATTGTAATTATAAATTTTAAATAAGTCAGTTAGAGTTGTACCATTTGTATAATAATAACACAATTGAAAATCAATCTTTGAGATCATGAGAATAATAGTTTTGGTTTCAATCTACACTAGTAATAACAAATTTATTTGAAATTAATCCACCATCATTAATTGTTATGGTGACATGTGTTAGATACGGTAGAGAATAGCTGAAATAACTTGATAACAAAAATGATTAGAATCGAATTAATCAATCTTGATTCGGATACTGATGGTGTAAATAAAAAAAATATATTAAAATTTAATTTAATTGCAATTTTGATCATCTATTTTATTTTATTACCACGATTTTGATATTTTTTTTAATTTTATATTAGATTTTGATCTCCTTTTAAGACTAAAATCCAACACAAAAACTTGAAAAATGAACTAAAACTCTAATTCTTAAAATAAATAACCAAAACTCAAAAAAAGAAAAAAAAGAAGACCAACGATTAAATCTATTGACATCGCATAAACATCATCATCCCAATCAATTCAAAATTAAATAAAACTCATAAACAACATGAATTAACCAAGATTACTTGAACTACAATTAACTAAGACATATTTAAATAAAATTAGAAGCTTCAATATATAAGATAGAAATAAATTTAATGAAGCTCAAATCGAATACTAGGCCAATAAACACACTAAAAAAACACAACTAAAAAACAAGATCATGTGTCAAAGTTCAATAACAAAAGCACAATCTAATCAAACCATAAATCTCAAAAACAATTGTGCAACATTTACCATACAACATGAATTACTAAAAAAATAAACATATCATCCAGATCCAAGCCATCGTTAAGTCGAGACTAATGAAACCTACAAAAACTTTATTTAATCATAGTTTAACCATAACAAATCTATTATGAGATCATATTAAGACACAATTTAATATTAACAAATTGCAAGTCTCGTGTTATAGCTCATTTACACACGCCTATTTTTCGGATAATTCCGACTAACAATGACCTTTGTTGTAGTGAATCTAAATCCAAACAGCATAGGCCAAATTCTTTTTACAACACAAAATAAAAGTAGTATGCTTTAACTAGAGCAATCCAAGGGAAGTGTACCCACCAATGGAAACATGTACCTATATGTACAGCCATCATTACACCAATCATGTGAACTTGTATAGCACTACAAGTTCTAACAACAAAATCCCCCAAATATAGAGGATCACACTAACAATACAAAAATAGATTTGTCCAATCATTCACATTGGATAACAAAACAAATGAAGTGTGTTTAAACTTTAAAGGATCAAACTATCCAATTACACACACAACCAAATCCCAGAAACATGCAATACAAAAACCAAACACACAAAAAAAAACAAAAATGTCTCACATTAATGAACATGACAAACACATGTTTTAGGGCACAAACAACTTGCTCAATTTTTCAATACAACTTTTGATTAATTTAGCTAGAGACATAGAATAATTGATACCCCATATATGAAAAGGAAAACTTAATGATTACTTTTTCAATGACATGATAGGCAGTATTGGACAGCTCAACATTATGAGACAAGAAGTTTCACAAAACTAAAATAAAATAAAATTATAAATATATAATACTATGTCACAAACAAATCATATGCTTTAAATTAATATAATCAATTAATAGTGTAAGAAGCAAGACAAAGACATAGATTTATATAAAATAAAATTAAAAAAAACTATAATCAAACCACATGTTATATAAAATATGTTGAGACAACTAAAAGGGGGCAGCATGTGTGGAAGAAGAAAATTATCCAAATATGCAATGTATTGAGACAATAAATTTTTTTATCCAATAGCCAAAATCATGTGACAATAAAGTATATAAAATTAAATGCTGAGAAAGCAACACAGACACCATTTATTCTAATAAGATAATTTACATTCCAAACAATACAAAAAAAAAATCAACCTGTTTCATCCTAATTATAATTACTATATAATAAAAATAATTTTCTACTCCATATAAATATACCATTTATTAATCTTAATCACTTAAAAATATTTGAAAACTTACTATTTTTATAAATAAAAAAACATAATATTTACAGGACCAAAAAACATTAATTAAAACAATTTTTCATTAACAAAAGATGGTGAAACATAGTAAATGGTTCTTGTTGTAAACAAAGAATGTGAAGTGACAGAGAATTATTATTGCAAAGCACAATGAGAAAGCATTAAAAAAGGAAGAACAGAAGAGTTGAATATGACTAAGAAATCTGAAAAGAAAAAAAGTTAGATAACAAAATCAATTTTTTCTGTGTAATGTTAATAGCTATTGTCTGAATTATAGAAAGAAGAACAATTGAAAATAAGAGTACATCATGTCTTGATGAAATGCAGAAAAACTTTGCAGGTTCATCAGAGAAGACCAATGAAACTAAGAATGAAAATGACAGACATATAAATGATGGTGACGTTACAACTACTTCTCATGCTTAAGTCTAAAGTAGAAACTACTTGTATAAACAAACATTTATTTATAGTCTATAAAATTTATAACAAACCAATCTATATATAGAATCCATTTTTTCTAGTATAAAAAAATATATTATATTTACAATATAAGATATAGAAAATAGTGTAGCATGATTATTCAGAAGAAGAAAAATAATGAATCATGCTGAAAAAGTATATATACATATTCAGAACAAATCATTGAAAAAAACAGCATATATAGATATATACATATTTATCATACATACTTTATACTGTAGATTTCAACTTTAGCAAAACTTAATAATATATAAAATAATAAAAATAAAAAAATAGCTGTCAAAGGAAAGGAAAAGAAATAGTTAATACAATAATTAAAGGAAATTAAAATTATTAAAAAAAAACATTGATTAATGGACCTATGCTTTTCCATTTTGAGTTAACTTGATACATAAACTATTAGTTTAATTAAGAGTTAAATAATGATTAATGATACTCTTCTTTGTCATTGAATGATCATTGATCTCATGAACTTAGAAAGGCAAATTTGAGAGAGAACAAAGAATAAAACCTTAAAAAAAACAAGATGAAAAATGGACATATGCAATAAGGTACAAATTCTATATAGAAGAAAATATAGATGAAAATATAGAAGAAAATTAATTAATTTTCCCACCCTCCAAGATTACTACTACAAATATCATAAATCTTCTCCAAGTATAACTATAAATACTTTGCTTTACTTGGAAAAATTAACATTAAGAAAATTCAATTTATTTGATTACCACCATAACCTGAATTTCCAAGTAAACCTCCACTTGAAGCTGCTGCATAAACATCATGAGAAGGATCTAACATTGGTGAAGAAGATGGAGCAACATTTCTATTTGCACCTCCGCTATTACCACTTCCGCCACCTAAATGAAGCTCGGAGAGGTTAGGATAAACTTCTCTATTCTCGACACCGTGATCATAGAGAAAACCTTTGAAAACATGGCCATTGATCTTCACTACGGCTTGATACGCATACTCGTCTTTTCCATCGTCTACCGATGTTACTCTAACGCACTTGAATACGGCTGGTGCGCGAATTTGACCCGGCATTGACTCTTTGAAACCTGCATCTGTACAAAACAAATCAAAATTTATAACATTTCCATCGAGACAAACGAGTTGAACTATTCAATGTTCGGGTAGAGCTTAAATGAAAAAGCTATCCGCAAAGCAAATTTAACAACTTCATTATTATAAAGAGAATTGAATCTCAAAGTAAATTTAAATTGGTTCAATTCATTGTCAACTCTAAAAATACATGCACGGGCATATAGTGTAGTTTAGATCGAAAGTGAGTTCTTCAGAATCACGCTGAGCAACCGTTATTTCAGCAAAACCTAAGTTTAGGTTCTACAAAATTCTGATGCTCAGCGTGATTATGATAAACTCACTTATACCAACATGCACATAAAATTTTAAGAAGTTTTCCATGAATTTGTTAAACTCACTTATTTGAAATTTACAAAAGCTATTACAAATGAAAAGTGATGAGAAATAACAAACCTTGATGGCTAGAGGTAGTGTCAAAGCTTCTAGGGGGTGTAGTATTAGAAGTGGAAGTGTGAGAAGTAGTTTGTGAAGCTATGAGTCTAGGTTTTTTAGCACCGGATGTTGAACCACTAGAGCCACCACCAGCAACCACCGTGGTTGTGGTCGCAGAAGCAAGACGTTCTCTTCTTCTAGCAGCAGGTACCCAAGTACTTTTAACATGAGTAGGGCAATCAAAACCTCTACTTTTACAACAAGTTCTACATCTTCTATTACTACAATCTTTCTTCGCTTGGTTACCGCAATCTTGACACGTTGTTGTTCCTCCACCACTGCTTGTGCCAGAACCAGTTAACCCTCCACCGCCACTACCACCACCGTGATGAACTAAATTCGTTGGACTTGTATTATGATGATCAAGAAAGCCTTGTTTTTTCAAATAGTGTGAGTGTGAATTTTGTTGTTGATGATGCTGATGATGTTGATGATGCTGTTGTGGTTGCGGTTCATGCCAAAATTGAATTCCTTGATGGTTTTGGTTTTGATTATGGCTATGGTTTCTTCTGTTGTTTAAGTTTAACAAGTTTTCATTTTCAAGACAAGGTGAAGCGGAGAGTAAAGGGATAACACCGACGCCGAGAGCGGTGGCGGGGTTAAGAGAATGAGGATGAGTATCGGAGATGAGAGATTCATGGTGGTGATGAAAAGGAGACGGTGCTACAACGAACATACCCATTTCTGGTCCGTAATTGATGGCTCTAGAGGAACCTTGCCATAACCCGGCGGTGGGTCCGGTGGAAGGTCCGGTGTTTCCGGCGGTAGGACCGGCATTGAAACCGAGTGAGAGATCTTCGGGAGCGGCAGGACGAGGTGTAGAAGATGAAGTTGCTGCCCAATCAGCAAAAGCTCCTGAATCTGAAGGCAATCTCCTTGTAGTAGCCACAACTATATAATATGATTTTTAATAGTTGTCAAAATTTTGGTCACAGAAGAAGTAAATAATGTGGGGTGGTGTAGATCTTATATGGTGGGGTGAGAGATATAGATAGATATTCAGAAGAAGAAAAAGTAAGTAAGGAAGGAACAAGTTTTCTGCTGTTGCTGTTATTGTGGCTACTACTTCTACTACTATTACTGTAAATTTGGCTTTTTCTTCAGTGGATGAGAAAAAGTTTTGGTTAAGATTGCTAGAGAGAGAAAGAGGAAGAAGCTGAGTTTCTGGAGGGTCCAGGAAACAGAAGAGTGTTGGTTGCAGTGATAACAGTGAGCAAGAGCAGTGAATGAATGAGAAAAATCAATAACGACCTTTTTTCTTTCTCTTTCTCTGTGTTTTATTTATTGTTGTTGTTGTGGAACATTTTCTCTTATGATGTTCTTTGTTTTGTTTCTTTATTTTTTTTTGTTGGTATTTTTTAATAGGGTTTACTGGAAAGTGAAACTCAAGATGGGTTTGTCTTCTATATCTCTCCAATTATCGTCCTTTCTGATATTTTTATCCAATATATTATATTCTCAAATATTTAATAAAATAGTATTATAAATGTAAAACAGGTTTAACCAATATTTAATTTCAACAATTCTAATTAATACAAATTGCTACTACAAAATAATAATATATATTATTTTTATTTGAAGATCATTGTTCCACATTTTAAATAACAAGTTTTTTTTTTTAAAAAAATTGTCACAAATAAATAAATGTCCTTAGTTTTGAGTGTGAGACTTCATAATTTTGTTTTTTTAAGTGTTTTGTTAGATTGAAAAGTGCTTGTTGTATGTAAGTTATTATTGATTTCCATTCATTAACAACAATGTGGGATTATTTGGTGACAAAAACAAAAACAAATTTTAATTTGATAAAATAATAGAAATAAGAGAAAAAAATAAATTTATTTAATTTTTAAATTTATAATATTAATCAAATTAATTAATTAATTTAAAATAAATAAAATTATGTAGTCTAAAAGTTATTCTCTATCATAATTTTATATTTAAAAAAATATTTATTAGAATAAAGAAGGTGAATGTTTGATATAAATTATTTTTAATCTCAATTCTCAAATGATAATAGTTTTAACAAAAATAAATTTTAACTTATTAAAATAATTGGGACAAAAGAAAACAATAATAAATTAAAAATAAAAAATTTAATCTAATAAAAAAAGTTATAAGCAGTAAATCATCTGCTATAAATTGTAATTGTCATACAAAACCTAAATAAATTCCTTGTTAATTTATAAAAGTAAATTAGTTATAGTTTATAAAGTATTAAAATCATCAAAGTGATGGAAAAGTACTAGTATATTACTGTATACTTGTACCATATAACCGTAGAGTAGAGAGATAGAGAGAGGAGTGAAATAAAAGCACATAAAGACTTTTGTTCCCTTATTTTTGTAATTTTATAAACACTCACATGACACCACTCTAACATTTATTTACTTCTATATCCTAAGCGCGTGTCACTCACTCAAGCGCGTTTTCCATTTCTCACCTCACAATCCTACGCCGTTTCAGTTCTATCACCATTGGATTGGAGCGTGAGAATCACCCAACATGGAATACGTATGATTTATGTTCTTACGCATTTTTCGGGAAAAAAGGTTAATAATATGTTTGAGTAGCACTCTGGTGCTATACACTGTACTAGTCTATAACATAAGGTGTCGTCTCTGTATGTTTTTCCTTTTTTTCTTTAGATTGTCTTTCTAACTTCTAATTCCATATCTATCATTTCTTTTCTTTAGATTGTCTTTGTCAGTAATTATATAACTTAATATTAAAAAAAGTTATATAAATTATTTTGTCTCATTATAAGCAACTTAGGTGTGTTTACTGACATTGATTTTTAAGATTGTTATTATTATTATTATTATTATTATTACTATCGTTTTCTTTTTTTCTTTTTTAATTAATTAGACACAATCAAAAAGCAGTATGTAGAGTCCAAATCAAGAAATTCAACCAAAAACGCCTAATATTTCATCTGATTCTTATTATAAAGAAAATTTATTTTTTAGATTTATAAAATAATTAATGTATTTGGTATATATAAATTAGATTTTTTTATAAAAATAATCAGTTTTTTAATTAAATTTTAAAGTAATCAATTTTAAAAAAAAATTATAAAATAATTATTTTTTCTTACTTATGCGTCAGCTGAACTGGCGCATGCAACTAACTACATAGGAGACGCCAAAGCTCTAGGCGCATGCTTGCAAAGTCAATGCATGTAGGCGCCACATGCATTGGCACATGCATGCCTTGATACCACATGCATTGACGCGTGCATACACTACGTAGTGTATGCACCAATGCATGTGGCGCATGCTCCTTTCATATATATTTTTAAAATTTTAAATGTTATAATTAATTATATATATTTTTTAATTTCAAATTTTTAATAATTATAATTAATTAAATGACAAGAAATTTCAAATTTTTAATAATTATAATTAATTAAATGATATACTGAAATTAAATATTATATTATATTATAAAGAAAAAATACATAGAATTAATAAGAAATTCAATGACCCGACCGATTGAAATGCCCTCTTGTTCCACATTCAGGTGCATTAGTCTGTCTTCGAGGTCTCCCACGATTTTCCTGAGGTATTTGGGGGTCTTTGAGTGCTGACATGATTCAACGGTGACTGGTGTGAAGGTCCAGCGGTATTTTATAGATGTGTCATCATTTGTCCCCAATAGCTGGGGGATTGTCGCCAACAGCGCTTCCGTAATTGAGTTCGGTGTCCATGTTGTCGTTGTTGGGTCGTTGTTGTTGGGTGAATTATGGACGGTATGATTGCCCGAATTGGGACATTAAATCGGTTTGAAAACGAAACAATGGTTCCTGGGGTGTACTATAGTCAAACAATGGTTAGGTGTTGTGGCGATGGGATGTTTGGATGTTCATTGGTAGGGGCTACGATGACATGACATTGAATAATATGAATCATCTGAGCTATAGACTGTTGTGGTGGTTGTGTATGGTTGTTGGTGGTTAAGGTTTGATTCTTGGTTTTTAGTTTGGGTGTGTGGCATGAATTGGTTGCGAGGTTGGGTGTTTGGTTGTTAGGTCTATATGGTAGGGTGATGGTGTGAGTTTGGTCGTTGGGTTTGGGTGGGTTGACATTGTTCTTGGACGGGGACTTGTTGTTGAACGTATGATGACGAAGCTCGTTGGCGTGGATCAATCAAATACCTTGGCTCAGACACAAACTGTGGTGTTGTAACCGACTTAAACCATGTCATATAATGTTGAGTTGGTCTAGCATCATGTATGACTGGTTCGTTTAAGATGTGTTGTCGTCGATTCCTCTAATGACGACACATCTCTTTTGCGAAGTCTCTCTAGTCAGAATAATCTCATTGGGCATCGACTCTTTGTTGGTGCCAATCTCCCAAACATGTCGGAGGTTCTGGAATTTGTTGTTTCATGTCGAACTGCAGTTTTACACGGTCACTCTAGTGCATCTCCAAAGTAGTGAATCAGATAATTGGTGTTTTCTGTCCAAACTGCATCATCATCATGGTTAACTTGATGATCAAGATCCAGATATGGCCTCCAGATAAACTGTACAAGAATATGACATGATTAAATGATATGTAATTGGATAATTTTCTTTAATCAAATGTAGAGTTGTGTAGTAGTATTACATCTTCTAGTCCAATGTGGTCTAATAAATTGCGATAGATTACTACAACGTGTTTCAGACACCTGTTGTAGGTCATCCCTTTAATTGACCACCTAGATCGAAAAGATTTGAAAAATATTATTTACAGTTAGTTGTAATATAAAATCTAATAAATTAGATGGTAAAATTTTAAACTTACTTTGTTGCAAGGGGAATAAGAATGACTTCTCGTTTACCGGGGCGAGTGACGGCATTCTTGACCAACCTCATGCTTGTAGCAAATAGGCGCATGAATAAAACGTACAAGTATTTTTTTGGCATTTTTACACAATGCACTATATAGATGGGACAAAACAATTGAACCCCAACTATATGTGCTTACCTTATTTATGTTTCGTAACAACGGAAAATACATAATATTTACCGTATTACCAGTACTTTCAAGAAATAAAAAATTACCAAATAGAATCATAATATAACATCGAGCTTTAATTATATTTTCATACTCGGTAGATTCTTCGGTTAATGTTATACTTGCATAATATTGTTTAAGATATTTTAAGTTGATACTTTGACCCCTAGCTTGACCAGAAGTCTCTCCCGTAGTTATGTCTTCACACAAATGGGCACCCAACAGTTCATTGCATATAGAGTTACCTTGGTTAACTCTACCATTTACGGTCTTACCATCGATACATAAACCTAACAACATGTAGATGTCCTTAAGTGTGACGGTACACTCATCGAAAGGAAGGTGAAAGGTGTGGGTCTCGGGTCTCCTTCTCTCTAACAAAGCAAGAATAAATTTGTAGTCAACCGAGTATGAGACTATGTTGAGTAGATTACCAAAACTGCATCCTCGAATATATGGTTATATCAAAGGATCGTGTGATACATATTCATGTACGCGACATCAAAATCGCTTTGGGTCCTAATAAAACATAAGTAAGAAATAAAGTAAGAAGAAGTATTAAACAATAGAAACATAAGTAAGAAATAAGTAAGAAGAAGTAATAAGAATAAGTGATAATATTCAAATGTCGCAATATTGTCGATTGTTCCTCGATGTTCATCACCCATAGTCAATAGAGACATAATGTTGCAGAGAGATTGACCTTGGCAGAGAGATTGAGTGTTGCAGAGGTTGAGTGTTGTATAGGTTGAGTGTTGTAGAGGTTGATTGTTACATATATTGTATGTTGCAGATGTTGAGTGTTATGAGTTGCTGCAATATTTATAGATGAGATATGCAGCATGTGAAGCATAAGAGTAGGGGCAAGGCTATGGCGCATGCATGTGAAGAATGGGGTAGGCGCCAAGGCTAGTGGCGCATGCATGTAATTAAACATGCATGGTAATAGGCGTCAAGGCTAGTGGCTCATGCCTTGCTTTATGCACCATTGATAAGGGCGAATGCTTTGGATTATTAGGGCAAAAGCATCTTTACAGGCGCATGCTTTGGATTATTAGGGCAGGGAATCATGCAGACGCATGATTTGCATTGTCTTGTCTCTGCATGGAATCCTGCAGATTCTTGCATTGCATTGTCTTGTCTTTGCAGATTATTTGCATAATTAGTACACTCACTGTCTCCCCTATTTAATTGCATGCTAATATGTGATCAATGCATTCACCATCAAATACTAAACTTATATTTAAAAAAATGTCTTCATCACCACATTACATGATCAGTGCCCATACCGATGGTGAAAAATTTGAGCATCACTTATTTGGTTTTTGTTTTCGCAACACAGAAGTAACTCGGTTTACAATAAATCGATGATCAAATTTTTCACATTTGAAACAAAGAATAGAAAAAAAAATTGTAGTGTAGTCAGGTGGGACTATAGAGTTATATATAATCTGGGTACACTGATATAGAGTTATATATATTACCACAACAATAACAAGTGTCGCAGTTCATTGATCAGTCACAAGTGTTTTGTGAAACTGATGACGACGAACAAGCTGAAGTCAATGTTGTTCATGAGGAAGAAGAAGAAGTCAAGTTATTGGTTTATTCAATGGTGAATGATGATGAAGAAGAGGAGTCATTACCAGCTAGTCATGTATATTATCCACTTCAACACATGACAAGCTTGAATTTGGGTTCAGATGAATCTTAGTCAGATATATTTTACAATCCTTATGTGCAAATTCAAGGATCATTGAAAGAATGAGACACATTTAGCACAAAAGAAGACTGTGTAAAAGTCATTAAAAAGTATCACATGGAATTATCAGTTGATTACAGGGTTGATCGAACTAATGCAACAAGGTATAAGATTTATTGTCTAAATGGGCTTTGCCTTTTCCAGTTGTCAACTTCTTACCAGAAGAGGGGTGATTCTTAGGAGATTGGTTCCATGGGTCCAGTTCACACATGCATGCTCACGAACCCAATGTAAGACCATCGCAAACTTAGCTCTCAGTTAATATGCGATGAAATTTTATCTGTCATTAGCGACAATCCTTCGCTAAGGTGAGTACAATAATCTCGCATATTGTAACACAATACAACTATACTCCATCATACAGGAAGGATTGGATACCTAGGACAAAGGCGGTTGAAAAAGTGTATGGAAATTGGGAGGAGTCTTACAAACAACTTCCAAAATACTTGGTGGCTCTTAAACAATATGCTCCACGGACTATTGTCAATTTGTAAACGTTGTCGACGTATACCCCAGATGGGACTTGTGCTATTGGAAATGGAATATTCCACCGACTCTTCTGGGCGTATCAACCATGCATCAAAGGTTTTGCTTTCTATAAACCTATTATACAAATTGATGGTGCATGGTTGTATGAAATATAAAGGAACGCTACTGATAGCAGTGGCACAAGATGGCAACAACAACATTTTTCCAATTGTCTCTGCCCTAGTTAGAGGGGAGACTGTTGAGGGGTGGAGTTTTTTCCTAAAAAATATCTGATTGTACGTTGCTCCTCAACCTAATTTATGTTTGATCTCTGATCGACACTTTTCAATAGTGAGTGCCTACAAAATCATTGATAATGGCTGACAGGATCCTCAGTCGATGCATGTCTATTGCATTAGACATATCGCTCAAAATTTTATGCGGGAGATCAAAGACAAAGCACCGCGGAAGAAGGTTGTCAACGCAGGGTATGCATTAACAGAACCTTCTTTCAAACATTATCGCAAAGACATCAGATTGTCAAACACAGACGCAGTACGGTGGATCGACAATATTCCATTGGAGAATTGGACTAGGGCATACGACAACAGTCAACATTGGGGCCACATGACAACAAATATTGTGGAATCAATGAACTCTATCTTCAAAGGCTTCAGAAACCTACCTATAACCGCTTTAGTGCAAGCAACCTATTTCAGGCTAGAGGCGCTGTTTGAGATCAAACGTTCCAAATGGAGTTCAGTGTTACAACCTGGGCAGTTATTCAGTGATGCTTCAATGAAATTCATTAGACATGAAGTTGCCAAAGCTAACACACGTGTGGTCACGGTGTTTGACCATACTAAAGGTTGGTACAATGTTGTTGAGTCCATGAATCACAATGAAGGAATGTCGAGGGGACAATATAAAGTGGAACTAGATAGAGGTTGGTGCGACTGCGAAAAGATTCAAGCCTTTCGTATGCCCTTCTCCCATGTCATAACGACATGTTCAAAGGTTCGACGAGATCCATCCTACTTACTATCCGACGTTTACAAAGTCATAAGCCTCTCCAATATTTACAAAATTAGCTTTTCAGTGGTAGCAAAAGAGGATTACTAGCCTGAATATCAATGGGACATTCTCTGGTACAATGAAGTAATGCGAAGAAAGAAAAAGGATCGCCTAAACAGCACTCGTATTCGAATACAAATGGATATGACGAACAAAATGGTTCGATTATGTAGTTCATGTCGTCAGCCCGATCTTAATCGTACTAACTATCCCAGTGTTGGAACAAGCACAATAAGATAATTTTAATTGTACCTCTTTTGCTTTATATTAAAAATAACATTTATTTCATATGATAACTTTGTGAGAAAATATCATCACAAACAAATACAACACATACAACACACAGGTAACACATAAACAACAACACAATAAAATACAATAAATAAAATATCATTACTATAACTATGTGATTACAACCATCAAAACAATTTTGAACATATTATACATCAGCCTGTGAACGTCTATGTCAGTCTTAATATCCACCCATACACGAACTTCTCCATTTTAGTTGAATGTGGACTCAAGCCATTGAATTATTCTAATCCTTTCACCCTCTGCAATTTCTCCATCTAACCAACGGTTCAACGTCTGATTAAGACATTCAAACGATTATATATTCCAAAGTCGAATATTTATCGGAGGTTCCACTGCTGAAAAGATTAAATCGGAATTTCTATTGTGAATGTATTCAGACATGGTTAAAGAAAACAAAATTGAAGGAGATTGAATAAATTGGAGAAAATGGAAGGGTAAGAAGTTGTGTGAAAAAATATGGGAGATGCACATGATATTTATAGATGAATCCATGCATGCATGCACCAATGCCTTAGGCGCCACACACACATAACACATGCATGCGCTAATGCATGTGGCGCATACACACATGCACACATGCATGCGCCAATGCATGTGACACCTACATGCATTGGCTTTGCAAGCATGCACCTAGAGCCTTGGCGCCTCCTTTGAAGCCTAATTGCATGCGTCAGTTCAACTGACGTATAAGTAGGAAAATGTGGTTATTTTGATATTTTTTTTGAAAAATTGGTTATTTTGGAATTTAATTTTAAAAAACTGGTTATTTTTTATAAAAAAATTATAAATTAGATAAATTGATTATTGAATAAATCTAAAAAGTATATTTTCTCTTATAATAAAGACAAGAGAGAATATATCATAAGTCTAGCTAGATACTCTTTCATTTAAGGTTAGTCCAAGTCTTGTATATCAAATTATTTATAATTTGTTGTCCTATTTTATAATTGCTTACATTGCCCCCATAGCAAGTATCGTTTTTGTATTTCCATCATTCATACAAAGGTTATGGAAAAGTTGTTTTAATCCCTTTAGCTTTTACTCCTTTTTTGTTACTTTTCTTTATCGTCCAATGTAGCTCTCTTGTCCAATCTCCAGGCGAGTGGTCAACCTGTGACTATTTGAAAACCTCCTTCCAAATATTTTTCATGTCATTGCATTCAAAGAATATACGTTGTAAGGTTACCATATGAGGGAAAAAAACAACATTTGTCGTTATCAATCAAGTCGAACCTGTGTAGTCTCTCTCTCTCTCTCTCTCTCTCTCTCTCTCTCTCTCTCTCTCTCTCTCTCTCTCTCTCTCTCTCTCTCTCTCTCTCTTTCTCTCGTTTCAAGTTTTTCATGGTATGTTATCCAAATGACAAATTGAACTCGGGTCTCGCTTCACTATCATAGAGCAGCTTCCTCCATGGATTTATTGAAGATTCTCTTTAATAGCAAAATATACTTTCTTTTTTACTAGTTTGTGTCCGTTGTCACTCCTGCCTTTTTTTAGCCTTGTTTTTCTACTTGGGAATTGTTTTGAGAGTCTACGAGCATGTTGTCTTTATCAGCACTGTTATGATATTGTCATTTTTGATGTAGTTGCAGTGGATCCACTTTATCAAAAGACTATTCGTCTTACCACTAACGTTTCATAAAAGTTTAAACATGGTTGCGTTATTCCACTCCTACAACGAAATCAAGTTAAAGCATCCTTACTTCTTAATAAATATTAGGGTTTAATATGTTTGTGATCCTCATAAATATCTCATATTTCACTTTTAATCCTTACAATTTTTTTCAAAGAATGATCCTCCTAAAAAAATTTATCCACACTTTCAGTCTCTCATACTAAAACTGTTGCTAAAACCGTGACTAATTCAGTCGTTAAGTAGTAAACTGACATTAATTATGTCGTTAAGTTGTAAAAATCGTTGCTAAGTTGCATGAGGGACCAAATTATGGATAAAGATTTTTAGGAAGACCGTTTTTTAAAGAATTTTTTTTAAGGGACTAAAAATGAAATATGAGATATTTAGGAGGACCACAAACATATTTAATCTTAAATATTATTACTCTTTTTATTGGAAGGGTTTATTCATAATTTTTTAAATTTTAATATCCGACCTTGCGATGGATTTAAAAATTATTTGCACCTAACATAATTCAAATATGAGATATATTCTAGTTGAAAATTATGATGTATTAGTATTATTAGTCTTACAATTTTTTTTCTTTAATTTAGTAATTTAGTGTAATATCCCATATTCCCTTAAATGCTCAATTATTTGTCAGTTGAGACCAATTGAGTTCCTATGTACTCTATCTTTTGTCAGTTGGAACAATTAGAGCTCCTATGTGCTCTAAATGTTATTAGTTGGGACCAATAGGGTAACCACTGGACTCTGAAGAGATCAATCCTTATTAAAAGAGAAGGACCATTATTAATAAGTACAAGAGAGGACATCTTTGGTAACATTAATAATTGGTCAATTGATACTGGAAGATAAAATATCAATTGGGATATTTTTATTACTACTTGATATTATATGTTATAATTACATATTACGTGTGTATATTGTGTGGTGGTGATTGGAAAAGAAAGAAGAAGTGGATAAGAAGGAGGGGTAGGTAGGAAGAGAAGGAGAGATATCAGAAAGAAAAATAAAAGAAGAGAGGAAAGGTAAAAGGAGAGAAAATGAGAAGAGAAAGAAAGAAGAGGAAACTTGAAGAAGAAGTGGAAACATCAACCCTTAAACCAAATCCTTGTTATCATCATCATCATCTTCATCTCTATTTCATCATCTTCATCATCAAACCAAGGTGAGTTCTAGTTAGTTTCTTCTATAGAGTAGGCTTCTCATTTAGATAGAAGACTATGGTTTGGTGTTGTTGTCTTGAATCATAAAATAGTGAGTGAATCCATGATAGCATGATAAACATTCTAAGTTATTCATGAAATATTCCATGAATCATGAGTTAACTATGTTTTCTATGATTATGGTGTTGTTGTGATTGAACATGGTTGTTGTTGTTGTTGTTATGAATATGTGTTTTTAAGGTTGAGAAATCCTTGAGTGTTGATTTACTGTTGAAGAATCATGTAATGTGAAATGGTAGATGGAATGCCATGTTGTTAGGAGAAAATGGTAGGTGAAAAGGAAAAATAACAGATGAGTTATTTGAGGAAAGAAGTTATTGGGAATTGAAGAAGTTAGAAATTTCCTAGACCAATCGATTGGCCTTGGGAATCAGTCGATTGATTCCTTCGTATTTTTGTGAATATGGAATTCCAACCAATCGATTGGTTTAGTGAAATTTTATGAGAAATCTCCCAATCAATCGATTGACATGAATTAATTCTGTGATAAATTAAAATATGCTACCAATGGGGGTCAAAACCAGGACCTCCTTGGTATGGAACAAGCCTTACCACTAGGCTAAGCTCTTGATGTTGAATATTTGTGCAAGGAACAAATGTTAACCTATATTCTTGATCAAGTTAGATTGATAAATTATTTGAGAGTTGTAACTCCGTTTTGGACGTGGACGGTTGCGTTAGAAAGATAACATAAAGGACTATTATTCTTATCCCATGTTATAATATATTATGTGATTTATAAATTCTATGAATTATATTATGATGAATGTTAAACATTGTTGTTATGTTGAATATGAAATAACATGATTAAAAACCTTACAAAGATGAGTGAGGAAACCTAGGATAATAACTTGATTAATAACTTAGAAAGATAATCTAGGTTACGGAAATGAGTATACGGTGATGCTTGGACACAACGGTACCTAGGTGTGTATCGTGGACAAGTATTCACTTGGTAAGCGAATCAATATGCTTTGTATGGAACATGTGTGATTTATGTATGAGAATGGATCATGTTATGATACCATGAGAATTGATATGATATCATGAGATTGTTTGAATTTTGGTGAGGAACTTTTGTTCCAAAAGTCCTATTTTGGTGAGGAGCGTTGCTCCAAAAGTTCTATTTGTTATTATGAATCAATCACGTTTTCGGAATTGGTTTTGATAGTGTACATACCACTTCAAAGGCTTAGGTAAAGCGGTAAGTGGGTATGTGGCATCAATGATTCGTGCCTCAATTGGGTTTGAGCCCCAACCACGGCGGACGTGGGGGGAAAGGTGGACACCTAAGTGGGTTAGAGTCCCATACGGTGAAAGATACCCTAAGCGGGTTAGAGTCCCATACGGGTGACGGTCGCTTGAAATGAGTTTGGAACTCATAGAGGACCCGATATCCACCGCGAAAGTCAAATCATACGAGCATGCTTGAACCAGGCCTGGCTTAGACGTAAGTCCGCTTGGGGATTGATGTTTCGTGCATCCGAATAGCGATTCATTGAGTGGATGCATTCAATGACATGTTTCCATACATTGCGAATATCCCTTAGTTACTTGAGTCTTAGTTATCTTGTGTGCATGATACATAAGTAACGAGAGATGAAGACTCGAGTTAGGATTCGATTAGAAAACCCTGTAGAGCCGAGTGGGCCCATAAGATATGAGAACTCACTGAGATTATTATCTCATCCCATTATTTTTGTTATTTTTCAGGTATTCCTTGCAGGTTGAATTCAAGAGAAGTTGTCTATGGATGTTTCAAGGGACGATGATTATCGTTATCTTCCGTTGTGGAGTCGTGTACAATGAAGATATTGTACATCGTTCTTAGATTTTTATTTTAGGAACCATTGTATGACATGTTCCATTGATGTTTTTAGTTTGGACATGTATTTATATTGATGTCATTAGGCACTTATGTTGTGTCAGTACCAATTAATAACACTTGTATGATATTATTCTAGATATATATTATACGGGGTGTTACATTTAGTGGCTGAAATTTCATCTTTAAAGATAAATATATGAGGTATTGCAGATTTAAACATGCATCTCTATAATTGAATATCGATGCACAATTATCAATTGATTGACTTAGTAAAAATTCTTGCCATTTTAACATTGATTAACACAATTTTATATGCTGGATTTGAAGGATGAGAAAATTGTTATTAATTAAATTATAATGAGTGCTTTCAATTTCGTGTTAAAAGTTTATAGGAATGTTATTCCTACACCATTTTTACATCAAATACATATATCGTATATACTGTTCATCGTTTTTATACGGTGAACAATTTTTTAAAATAAAAAAACTAATGAACAATGCATGAACAGTACATGAACAATGCATGAACAATAGTGATGAGCAATGACCGGGAATAATGACTTTAAAGTAGTGAAATAAAATTGATTAATAAAATGTAAAAAATTAGTTAATAAAGTACAGGACCGACCCAAGCCTAAGACAAGTAAGACCATCGCCTTAGGCCTCAATTTTTGGCCTTTTAAAGTAGGTTTCAAATGTTGATAAATGAGGCCTCTAATTTATATTTAAGAAACATTTTATAAATAATAATTCAAAAAGTAGTAGGAGAGTTGACAACAATGTAGTGTTGCAAGTTTTTTTAAACGGGTTCGACTCCTTACTGATAAATACTGAAATACAGTGTAGTGTAAGTGTTAGTTTGTAACGTAGGAATATCTTTTCTCAAAAAGTTTTTCATTAAGCTAACAATGCATCAATAATTGTATCACATGATTAGACAGAATATAGTGATTTTTTTTTAAAATAATCATATTTTTTTAAAAAAAATACGAAAATAACCAACTTTTCAAAAAAATTTCCAAAATAACCATGTTTGGGGGAGTTGGCGCACCTCCTTGGCACCTGTGTGTGGCATGTGTGTTTCTTTTGAAAATAATATTTATTTTTGCAGCTAACAAGAATCAAACACACAACCTTTGGTTTGATAGTGAAAGACATTACAATTGCACCACAGACCCTTCATATTAATTGTTTTCATCATATATTTAATGAGCCATTGTTCTTAGATCATAAGAGAAAGACACTAAATATTTATTTTAAATTTTAATATCTTAAATATATGAATTATATTCTTCAATATTTATATAGTTTATTTATAATCAATATAAATTGCTATTTCCATTTTAAATTATATGTTACTCCTATTTTGTAAAATATTTTGTTTTATATTTTAAGTTGTTTTGCAATATAAATTAAATATTAATAAGTTTTTCTTATCATACTATCTACTATTTATATTATTCTTTTATTTCATCATCTTTTCATATCATTAATAAATGATATATAATTTATTTATTTATAAAATTAATTATAATCTAAATTTGTGTGAAATATCATAAAGAAATTATTATTTAGGACGAAGAAAGTATCTCATTTAAGTTATGCACGATTTTTAAAAATAATTGATAGTATTTATTTTATTATTAAAATAAATCTGATTTATTATAATGTTTTATTTTTAAAAAATATATTGTTCTTTTTTCATTTTATTAAATTTTATCTCTATTCTTTAATTTTTAAAAATATTATATATTAATATATTCAAATTAATATTCAATTATATTGTGTTTTATTTTATAATGTATTTATATTTTATTAATTTTTTATATATTAAATATTTAAGTATTATTTTATATAACTTAGACATGTATTAATATATTATATTATTTATAAAAAGTAATATAATATTTAAAAATATATTATATTTAAAATAATATAATTTTTCAATTGTATTTATAATAAATATTATGAAGTTTTATTTGAATTTTTGTGTAAAAATTAATATAAAAACTTCATAATATTTTTAAAAATTAATATACAATTGAAAAATTATATTATTTTAAATATAATATATTTTTTAATATTATATTACTTTTTATAAATAATATAATATATTAATACATGTCTAAGTTATATAAAATAATACTTAAATATTTAATATATAAAAAATTAAAAAAAAAATAATTACATTATAAAATAAAACACAATATAATTGAATATTAATTTGAATATAGTAATATATAATATTTTGAAAAATTAAAGAATAGAGATAAAATTTAATAAAATGAAAAAAGAACAATATATTTTTTAAAAATAAAACATTATAATAAATCAGATTTATTTTAATAATAAAATAAATACTATCAATTATTTTTTTAAAATCGTGCATAACTTAAATGAGATACTTTCTTCGTCCTAAATAATAATTTTTTTATGATATTTCACACAAATTTAGATTATAATTAATTTTATAAATAAATAAATTATATATCATTTATTAATGATATGAAAAGATGATGAAATAAAAGAATAATATAAATAGTAGATAGTATGATAAGAAAAACTTATTAATATTTAATTTATATTGTAAAACAACTTAAAATATAAAACAAAATATTTTATAAAATAGGAGTAACATATAATTTAAAATGGAAATAGCAATTTATATTGATTATAAATAAATTATATAGATATTGAAGAATATAATTCATATATTTAAGATATTAAAATTTAAAATAAAAATTTAGTGTCTTTCTCTTATGATCTAAGAACACTGACTCATTAAATATATGATGAAAACAATTAACATGAAGGATCTGTGGTGCAATTGTAACGTCTTTCACTATTGATCCAAAGGTTGTGTGTTTGATTCTTGATTTTGTTTGCTGGAGACATTTATTTTCTATGCTCGCTTTTCTTTTTTAAACATAGTCTATAATAGTTTTAAAGTTAAATTATAGTTTTATTGTTCCTCTTTTATTTATTTAAATAATTTTATCATATTTTTTGTTTAAATTTGATAAAATATTTATTTTAATTAAGGTCTTACTTGTGAAATATGATTAATTATTATATAAAAGTATTTGTTTAAAACCAAAATATATAAGTCACATATTATTAAAAATGGTACATTATTAATTTTCAATGTAAGAAAAGAACGACTTAAAAAACCTTTTTGATTTGTTTTTTAAAAAATGTTATAAATTATTTAAAAAATGGGAACTCATAAATTTTGAATGAAAAACATGTGAAATTGATCACAAGTGTTTGACTTAAACATATAAATATTATTTTCTTGAACATGGTAAAATAGTATATTAAAACTATAATTAAATATATTTTTATTACATCTATTTAATACATCCTTGCAACGTACATAAAAACTGCAACACACAGAAAAACTATAGAAAAATGAATAAAAGGTTTTATTTCCAACTTAACGTAAAAGTACACACACATGAAAATAACTAATCACCCTATTAATTAGAAGATTAGTTATTACTAAAACTAACTCAGACTAATCTAAATAATAGTTGAATGTATATTGTTGATTCCAAGTTTGGCAAGAAAAGGAAGAAAAAGTTGCATGATGGGGAGTTTTTTTAAATATATCTGCAACTTGCTTTAAAGACTGAATTGGCATAAGGTTTATGATTTGAAATTTTTACTTAAATAATTAATTTTTTAAAATGAATATCCAAACTAACTCACATTTCCACGTAAACTACTCCACTTTCAGAATTTTTTTTTTAATAATCAGATTTTTTAAAAAAATTTCAAAAATACCCATTTTTTCAAAAAAATTACAAAAATGGGCAATTTTTGCCCTAATATACACATAGGCGCCACCCTAGTTGGCGCCTACCCTTAAAGGGTAGGGCAAGTCGCCACTAGGAGTGGCGCCTACCCTTAAATTTTTTTTTTTTTTTTTTTAAATATGTTTTTTTTTTTTTTTTTTTTTTTATAATTTTTTTTAGTTTATGAATTTATATTTTTTATAAATTATATTAATTTATATTAACACACATATATATAAATAAAATTATTTACAAGATATATATATATATATATATATATATATATATATATATATATATATTATTTATATATATTAATTTAATTTATAAGTAATTAATATTATTTATAAACTTTTGGAAAAAAATTAATTTATATACGTGTAAATAAATATTTATACACATGTAAATTAATATATATATATATATATATATATATATATATATATATATATATATATATATATATATATATATATATATATATATATATATATATATATATATATATATATATATATATATATATATATATATATATATATATATATATATAAAGATAAAGATAAAGATAAAGATATAAAGATAATAAACAGAAAATATTTTTATTTAAATAATAGACAAGACAAATATTACAAAGATATGATTAAAATGCATTATTAATTTGGGATTTATCACATATGATGCGGTCCATGGTACGATCCGCACGGGGGAGGTCTAATTACTCGCCTAGACGGGTGGTAGTGTTGGCATGCATTGGTGCAGACTAGGTGGTAGTGTTGGCATGCATTGGTGCAGACTAGGTGGTAGTGTTGGCATGCATTGGTGCAGACTAGGTTGCACTTGTCTTGTCTTGGGGAAGACTTGGTGGAACCTGATGATGCAAAGGTGTGACACGTGGAAGGCATGCGTGGGAATCTTGCAGAATAGGTGCAGGCTAGGTGGTAGTGTTGGCATGCATTGGTGCAGACTAGGTTGCACTTGTCTTGTCTTGGGGAAGACTTGGTGGAACCTGATGATGCAAAGGTGTGACACGTGGAAGGCATGCGTGAGAATATTATTTAAAATAAATAATCAGGTTGTTTAAAATAAATTATTAAGCTTAAATAAGATTGAATATTATTTTAAACACATAATGGAAAAAAGAGGTAGTTTAGTATTGGAAGTGTGATATTCAGTATTGGAAGTTCAAGAAGTTTAAGTTTTTGGTGCAAGCAAAGCTAAAGCCGAGACTGTAAGGCATGCGTGGGAATCTCTGAGACTAAGTTCAGGCTAGGTGGAGGCTGGGTGGATAGGTTGGCATGCATTGGTACAGACTAGGTGGGAGTGTTGCATTCAAAGGTGTGACACGTGTAAGGCATGCGTGGGAATCTTGCAGACTTGGTGGTGAATACTTTTGAGGAACAGGCATGCGTGGGAATCTCTGAGACTAAGTTCAGACTTGGTTGAAGACATGCATGCAAAGATGTGTCGGAATCTTGCAGTATAAATATTCACACACATTTTCACAAAGGTATTCACAATATCTTCACAGCAATCTTCACAAAACCTTCACAATATCTTCACAATATCTTCACAAAACCTTCACAAAACCTTCACAATATCTTCACAAAACCATCACAATATCTTCACAAAACCTTCACAAAACATGGCATCTTCATCACAATACAAAATCAAAGCTCACGTCAATGGTGAGACTTATGAATGTGATATGTCTGGCTTCCTATTTAGAAACACCGAATGCACTCGTTTTTGTCTAAATAGAGGAGCTGACTTCTCTTATCTGAAAAGGAAGATTGAGTCCAAACTAAGACAACCCGTGTCCCAAATTTTTTATCAACAACCTTTTTTTTCAGAAAATAACTCTGTCAAGTTTTATAAGTCATTGATTCAAAATGACATGGAGACAAAATACATGTTTCGTAACCATGAGTATTCTGGTTACGAATACATAATGTTGTACATTGTGTTGGAACAATTTCAACCAGCTCAGAATATTCAGTCACAGGTTATTGATCCTGTGATTGATGACGAACAAGATGTTGAGCACCACGTTGAAGACGATGTGGTTGATGATGCTGAAGACGTGGTTGATGACTTGGTGAACCGTGATTCTGAAGACGAAGACCAAGTTCAAATACCTATAGCACAACGCTACTCACCGCCTGCGCACTTCACAACACTTAACTTGGGCGAGGATGAGCCCTCATCAGATATGTTCTACAACCCATATATGAGTTCTGATGAGGACTTAAAGAAGGGTGACCAATTTCGGACCAAGGAAGAGTGTCTGTTAGCAATAAGGAACTGGCACTTGAAAAACTGTGTTGACTACGATGTTATCAAATCAAATCCGGAAAGATACGTTATTGTATGCAAAAATCCGGAGTGTGGGTATAGGTTGATGGCATCCTACAAGAAGAAACATAATGCGTGGGTGATAGGGTCCATTTCTCAAGCTCACATTTGCGTCAACACCAACATGGCACAGGATCATCGCAAACTTAGCCATGATATGATCTGCCATTCCATATTACCTCTAGTTGAGGCTGACCCGTCACTGAAGGTCAAAACAATTATCTCCCATTGTGTGGCTGTTTTCAAATATACACCGTCATACAGAAAGGCTTGGTTAGCGAAAACTAAGGCAATTGAACTGGTATACGGTAACTGGGAGGAATCATACAAACAACTACCATGCTACCTGGCTGCACTACGATTGTATTCACCTGGGACGGTTTCTATAATGGAGACCTTTCCGGCACAATCCCCTGACGGAACTCGTCTAGAAGGTAATGGAATATTCCATAGACTTTTCTGGGCATTCCGTCCCTGCATCATCGGTTTCACATTCTGCAAACCACTTGTTCAAGTCGATGGAACTTGGCTGTATGGGAAATACAAAGGATCGTTACTGATGGCGGTCGCACAAGATGGAAATTCTAATATTTTCCCAATAGCCTTTGCATTGGTAGAAGGAGAAACGGCTGCTGCTTGGAGTTTCCTCCTTAAGAATCTCCGAACGCACGTGACTCCACAAGCTGGCATCTGTGTTATTTCTGACAGGCACGCTTCAATAGACAGTGCATATAATAATCCAGCAAATGGTTGGCATGACCCCCCGTCTACCCATGTCTACTGCATCAGGCATATTGCTCAAAATTTTATGCGGGAGTTCAAGGATAACTTCTTGAAGCAACATTTGATAAACGCGGGGTATGCATTAAACCAACCTGGATTCCAATACTACCGCCGGGAAATAGTGTTGGCAAATTCTGATGCAGGGAGGTGGATCGATAATATCGACAGAGCGAAGTGGACTAGATCATACGACGATGGGGTAAGGTGGGGACACATGACAACAAATCTTGTGGAATCAATGAACGACGTGTTTAAGGGCATACGTAACCTCCCGATAACCGCATTGGTGAGTGCGACCTATTTTCGGATGGCAACGTTGTTCGTAACAAGAGGCAGGCGCTGGCATGAAGTATTGCAGACGAGTCAAGTATATAGTGATGCCTGCATGAAGTTTATGAGGCAGGAATCTGCCAAAGCCAGCAGCCATCGGGTTACCGAATTCGACCGCCATGGCCACACTTTTAGTGTCAAGGAAACAATTGACCACAACCAAGGGCTGCCCAGACAAGAGTATAGGGTCCTAATACCAGACCGTTGGTGCGACTGTGGTCAATTTCAGGCCTATCGTATGCCTTGTTCCCATGTCATTGCAGCGTGTTCACACAGCCACTTCGATGCATTATCGCTAGTGTCTCCGATCTACAAAGTTGCAACATTGCTCAATGTATACGACAATCCCTTTCCGGTGGTAGCATTGGAGGCGTATTGGCCAGAGTATGACGGGGAAATTGTTTGGCACAACGAATCGATGCGGCGGAATAAAAGTGGTCGCCCAAATAGCAGGCGCATTAGAACTGAAATGGACGTCGCAGAGAAAATGCAGAGGAAGTGTAGCATATGTAGACAACTAGGGCATAATAAGAACAAATGTCCATATCGTGGATCTAGTTCCACAACTTAGTTTTATATATATATGTTAATATAAATTAATATAATTTATAAAAAATATAAATTCATAAACTAAAAAAAATTTAAAAAAAATTTAAAAAAAAAAAAAACATATTTAAAAAAAAAATAAAAAAAACATATTTAAAAAAAAAAAAAAAAAACATATTTTAAAAAAAAAAAAAATAAAAAAAATTTAAGGGTAGGCGCCACTCCCAGTGGCGCCTAGGTACAAAATTAGGGCAAAAATTGCCCATTTTTGTAATTTTTTTGAAAAAATGGGTATTTTTGAAATTTTTTTAAAAAAATCTGATTATTAAAAAAAAAAATTCCCACTTTCAAATAAACAAAAAATGTAACATAAAGGATGTGTCAATTCAATCGACGATAGTGTACAACACATAAGAGAAGTCGTCAATCCAATTGACGACAGTGTACAAACACATAGGAGAGATCTCTCTCTCCTATGTGTTTGTACATTGTCGTAAATTGGATTAACGACTCCTCTTATGTGTTGTACACAATCGCCAATTGGATTGACATCTTCTTTGTGTCAAATATATATTTTTTAAAGTGGGGTCCATTTGGAAAATACGTGGGAAAGTGGGTTAGTTTGGGTATTTATTTGAAAAAGTTGGTTATTTGGGTTATTTTATCGTATGACTTTGGTTTAAACTTTTTCACGAATGATGTGGCAATCAATTTTGATGTGGTTGGTATGTTAGTAAAAACCCAGGTTGTTAGCAATGTGGATGGCAAATTGGTTGTCACATTAAATGTTGATGGAATGAGATCGTTGAAAGACGGGATCTTATAAAAGGTTGATGAGCCATTGGGTTTCACAAGTTGCATTTGCTAGTGCGTGATACCCCTCTTCAAATGAAGATCTAGAAATAACGTGTTATGTTTTGCTTTTTCAACGGATAATGGATGTTTCAAGGTAGAAGCATAATCTGACAGTGGATCTTCTAGTATCATGGCATGATCCCTAGGCTGAATTAATGAATCCAATTAAATTAGTGGAAGAATTTATCTTGAAAATGAGTTCATTAGAAACTTTTGATTTTGTTGGTTCTTGTGTTGGCAGCAATTTTGGTAAAACCTAGAGTGTTCACAAAATGTCACATGTGTTGTCTTAACATAAGATAACATGTACCTGCTGGATGTTTAAAATGTGATTATGCAGGATTTTACTGAGATGTCAGACCCGATGTCATGACATTTGTATACAGAACATTCAGTCTGAATGTTATGTATTATGTGATTGCATTTTTAATGCAAATCTATGTATGATTGAAGATATGATTTACACGCGCATTCAATCATTAGTTACAACCAGATTTACTTATTTTCCAAAGAGATCTAATCAGCTGTCATGAAAAGATTTGAATGGAAAATAGTTTTAGGGTTTTATGATGTCCAAGCCCAGCCAAATGCTTCTATAAAAAGGACATGAAAAACCTGATTTGATACACAATAAATAACGAACGAAGTATTGAGAGAGAATAAGGGTTTTAGTCTTGTGTGGTCGTGTGAATTGTAAGCCATTTAATTCATCCATAGATGATTGAATTGGTCTGATTTTTGAGTTGTAATTTGTCACTCAAAGCTTTTAAGCATGAGTGTGTGTCTACTTGATTGAAGTTGTTAAGTAAGATCAAGTGTCTGTCGTTGAAGAGTGTCTTCTTTTCATTGTAATTCTTGTTTATATCACTGGTGTGATTGAGGGGGAGTGAGTGGGATCTCATATCTAAGAGTTCTTAGGTAGAAGTCACACGAGTAGAGATTAGGTGAAAAAGACTGTAACTTGTGTTGTTTACTGAGAGTCTTTGAACTGACTCTATTTAATGGATTTCCTTCATGGCTTGGTAGCCCCCAGATGTAGGTGAGTTTGCATCGAACTGGGTTAACAATTGCTTGTGTCTATTGCATTACTGTTCTTTATCTTCTATCCTGTTTGTATTGTTCAGATATTAGTCTCATGACATTACCTTCGACATCTCATATCTGATACCAGAATTTCAATTGGTATCAGAGCAGGCATCCTGCTCTGGTTCTGGGTGAGATCTAGGGACGTTACTTTCTGGTACTATGGATAGAGACGGAGGATCTGTTCACAGACCACCTATTCTGGATGGATCCAACTATGACTACTGGAAACCTCGAATGGTAGCCTTTCTAAAATCTCTGGATAATAAGGCTTGGAAGGTTGTGTTAACAGGCTGGGAACATCCAGTAGTTACTAAGGAAGGAGAAGCTACAACTGATAAGAAGCCTGAAGAACAATGAACCAAGGAGGAGGATGATCTAGCCCTTGGAAATTCTAAAGCATTGAATGTTATATTCAATGGAGTAGACAAGAATATCTTCAGATTGGTAAACAACTGTGAGGTGGCTAAAGATGCTTGGAACATTCTCAAAACCACTGATGAAGGCACCTCTAGAGTGAAGATGTCTAGACTGCAGTTGCTCATTACCAAGTTTGAAAATTTAAGGATGAAAGAAGATGAAAATATTCATGAATTTCATATGAATATCCTTGAAATTGCTAATGCCTCAGGAGCCCTGGGTGAGAAGATGTCAGATGAAAAATTAGTAAGGAAAATACTCAGATCACTCCCTAAGAGATTTGCTATGAAGGTGACAGCCATAGAAGAGTCTCAAGACATCTCCAATATGAGAGTTGATGAGCTATATGGATCCCTCCAAACATTTGAGATGGGAATGTGTGATGGATCTAAAAAGAAAGCCAAAAGCATAGCCTTCATGTCAAACATTAAAGAGGAAGAGGAGGAAGGTGGTCAAGATATTGATGAAGATCTGGCAAATGATGTAGCAATGCTAGGAAGACAGTTCAACAGACTTCTGAAAAAGATGGATGTAAGATCTAAGGCTAATGTCAAGAACATCTCATCTGACATCAGTAAATCCAACAATGCTGGAAGAAGAACAAGGTCAGATGAAAAGCCCAAAGAAGGAAAAGGAGTTCAGTGCCATGAATGTGATGGGTATGGACACATTAGAACAGAATGTGGAACCTACCTCAAGAAACAGAAGAGGAGTCTTGCTGCCACTTGGTCTGATGAAAGTGAAACAGAAGAGTCTGCAAATCTTGTGACTGCCTTAACTGAAAGATGGGGTTCTAATGAAGACTCAAGTGATGATGAAGTAACCTTTGAAGAGTTGGCCACTACCTACAGAAAGTTGTGTCACAGAAGTGCAGAAGTGTGTCAACAAGTTGAAAGCCATAAGAAGGTGATAACACAACTGGAGAATGAGAAGGTAGAACACTTGGAGACCATCTCTAAATTAAAAACTGAAGTAGTGTTTCTGAATTCCAAACTAGATGAGATGACAAAGTATGTCAGGATGCTAAATAATGGATCTGACACCTTAGACAAAATTCTCCAGACTGGACAACTGACAGGAGACAAGTCTGGCATTGGGTTCAATGAATCTAAACCTGAGTGCAGCCACACTGGTAGCAAAGTTAAACCCAAGTGCAGTCATACTGGTAGCAAACCAGAGATATCACAACATATGTCACAACATCAGAAAGGAAGACAACAGAAAGGGAAACACTAAAGATGGAGATGCCATCACTGTGGAAAATTTGGCCACATTAAACCATTCTTCTACAAGCTTTATGGATATCCTATTCATTCTCATCATCAACCTAGACCCAAACATCACAAACCTATCAACAAAAAACAATGGGTTCCTAGGACTGGCATTACAAGTTTGATAGCTCACACTTCTTTCAGAGTTTCAGCCAAAGAAGACTGGTATTTTGACAGTGGGTGCTCCAGACACATGACTGGAAACAAAAGCCTGCTAACTGGACTTCATCCTCATGCCACCAGCTATGTAACCTTTGGTGATGGATCAAAGATTGAAATCAAGGGAATTGGTAAGCGTAACTTCCCTGAAGTTCCTAATCTTGACAATGTCCTACTTGTTAAGGGATTAACTGCAAACCTAATAAGCATCAGTCAACTGTGTGACCAAGGCCTAACTGTAAACTTCACAAAAACTGAATGTCTGATTACTAACAAAGAAAATGAAGTGATCATGAAAGGAGTCAGGTCTAACGACAATTTCTACATATGGAGTTCTCAATAAACCAATTATTCTTCAATGTGTACTTTAGCCAAAGAAGAAGAGGTGAAGATATGGCATCAAAGATTGGGCCATCTACATCTTAAAGGCATGAAGAGGATTATATCTGTTGAAGCTGTTAGAGGAATTCCCAACTTAAAGATTGATGAAGGAAAAGTCTGTGGGGAATGTCAGATTGGAAAACAGACAAGGATGTCACACCAGAAGCTCAGACATAACACCACCTCCAAAGTTCTGGAACTCCTCCATATGGACTTGATGGGACCCATGCAGGTGGAAAGCCTTGGTGGGATGTCAGATCAGATGGTCGAACATTTTGTTAGACAAATGCAGTCTGGGTTTGAGATGAGCCTTGTTGGAGAGCTGACCTATTTCCTTGGGCTACAAGTCAAGCAGATGGAAGATTCTATCTTTCTATCTCAAAGCAAATATGCCAAGAACATTTTAAAGAAGTTTGGCATGGAGAATGCAAGTCATAAAAGGACACCTGCTCCTACACATTTGAAAGTCTCCAAAGATGAAAATGGTGTTAGTATAGATCAAAGTTTATACAGAAGCATGATAGGAAGTCTGCTATATCTCACAGCAAGTAGACCTGACATTGCCTTTGCTGTAGGTGTTTGTGCCAGATATCAAGCTGAACCAAAAGTCAGTCACATAAACCAAGTGAAGAGAATACTGAAATATCTCAATGGCACCAGTGACTATGGGATGTTATATACTCATGGATCTGGATCTATGCTGACTGGTTACTGTGATGCTGACTGGGCTGGAAGTGCTGATGATAGGAAAAGCACATCAGGTGGATGTTTCTTCTTGGGAAACAACTTGATTTCATGGTTTAGCAAGAAACAAAATTGTGTGTCCCTATCCACTGCTGAAGCTGAATACATAGCAGCTGGGAGTAGTTGTTCTCAACTGGTTTGGATGAAACAAATGTTGATTGAATACAATGTTACACAAGATGTCATGACATTGTACTGTGACAACCTGAGTGCTATAAATATTTCTAAGAATCCTATTCAGCACAGCAGGACAAAACACATTGATATTCGTCATCACTTTATTAGAGAATTAGTGGAAGAGAAAATCATAGCCCTGGAGCATGTTACTACTGAAATGCAATTAACTGACATATTTATAAAGGCTTTGGATGCTAATGAATTTGAATGTTTAAGAGGGAAATTGGGGATTTGTATCCATGAGAATTTATAGCAATTAATATGGAGTGGAAAAGGTAATAAAAATATTGTCTGCCAACTTAAAAGAAAGTGCCCCATTTATGGAAAATTATTACCAAATATTGGAACTACCATCTATACCATTTTCACACTCAACCTCAGCACAACCACTTCCATCTTCCTCAAACTGTATCGACCATCTCTGCTAGGGCAACAAAAATATTTTCACAAGTTCAACAAAATGTCACAACATCCGTCATCTTCTGGTTCAAAACCCACTCACAAAGCAAGAACTCCCTCCATGGATTTTCTGGATGAAGACGTTTTGGAAGTTATTCCTCTTTTAGTAATCCCAGGCGACGCCCCTGGTCCTTCTTCCACTGCAGGAAATAATCAAGGTAACAATTCTGATAACCCTCATCCTAAGAATGACATGCATTATACAGATCGTGTCATTAGGAATCTGGTCACAAGGATCCTAAATGAAGGACACTCAGTCAAGAGAGTTTCGACTCCTCTGTCTAGAAGGGACCCCTCACCTGAGGTGGAACCTCAAAATGAGAAAGATGATGATTCATCCAGGTCAGAGAAAGATATTGCTGCTGAGGGACTGTGTTCTCTAGGAAAAACCTTGCCTAGTAAGAAACCTGTAGATGCTTCTCAATCTAAGAAGCACGACTCTGCTGAAAAGGTGATTGATTTGGAGGAAGAGAGCTCAGATGGTGAATATGACACCTTGCTTCATCACTTGGAGCCAAGGGTTGCAAAGAGAATGAAGACCAGGAAAGGGAGGTCTGTGGCTGAGATGATGACAGCCAGAACTAGTAAGAAGGTTACTGTTGTAGGTCCTTCAAAATCATGGAGTAAAGTAGAAGTCAAGAAGAGAAAGGTCAGAGAAAGTTCTGACTCTGAAGATGATGTCGAAGACGATGTCCCAGACATCTCTCCTGTTAAAAAGCAATCTGCTAGAAAATCTCCAGCTAAGGTTGTTGCTGTGCATTTGGATAACATTTCATTCCATCTGGAAGATGGTGCAGCCAAGTGGAAATTTGTGATACAGAGGAGAGTTTTTGTGGAAAGGGAGCTAGGGAAGGAGGATGTGGAAGTGAAGGAGGTTATGGAATTGATCAAGTCTGCTGGTTTGATGAAAACAGTTAGTGCATTACCCCAATGTTTTGAAGGTCTTGTGAAGGAGTTTGTGGTGAACATTCCGAAGGATATTACTGACAAGAACAACAAAGAGTTTTGCAAAGTGTTTGTTAGAGGAAGGTGTGTAAGGTTCTCCCCTACTGTAATCAATAAGTTCCTAGGAAGAGGAACAAAAGGTGCTGTTGAGTTAGAGGCCACAGACAATGAAGTCTGTAGGACAATCATTGCTGGGAAAGTCAAGGAATGGCCAAGCAAAAAGCATCTCTCAGCTGGCAAATTAACTATAAAATATGCTATATTGCATAAGATAAGGTCAGCCAACTGGGTACCAACAAACCACATCTCAACAATCTCTAATGTTTTTGGAAGGATAATATATGCTATTAGAACCAGGCTCAACTTTGATTATGGAAGGTTCATGTTTGAACAAATTGTTAGACATGCTTCCACTAATGCAGTGAAGCTGCCAATTGCCTTTCCCTCAATCATTTGTGGAATAATTTTAAGCCAGCAACCTGGTATTTTAAGCACAAGTGATATTCCCAGTAGAAGGAAGCCTCCATTGTCAATTCATTACAAGTTATTTGAAGGCAGTCATGTCAATGACATTGTCATAACATCTGCAATGAAGAAGCCAGCCTCTCAAGGTGGCCTGATTACTGAATTAAAAGAAACCTGTAAGGAGTTGGAAACTGGGATTAGGGTGGATTAGGCTAGGAAAGAGGCTTTAGAGGTTCTAATTAGTAGCTTGGAGCAAGGAGAGATGGATAATGTTGGTGAAGCCAAGGAGACAGATGCCCACACCTCAAGTGAGAGGTCTGATTCTCAAGATCAATCTAGTGGCAGTTCTGGATCTGAAGGTGAAGAAGATGCTACCTCCTCAGACTAAGTTGTGATGATGGTCCCCCTGTGTTAATGCTGTGTGTTCTGGATGCTTGGATGCTTTGATGTTTTCTGTTTGGTGTTTGTAGTTTTCTTTGGCAGTCATTTTTGATGCCATGATGTAATTTTTGGGCTCTTTATGAGTTCTCTAGATTTCAGATTATCTCAGCTAATGTATGGTTATGTACCACCTGACATTTATGTTTAACATTTTATATGTTATAACATCCTTTGTGACATTCTCTGCTGGACTGATTGACATTTATTTTGTCTAATTGGTCACTTTGGTCTATTTTGACTAAAAAGGGGGAGAAGTTAATATGTGGAGAGCTGCATTTAATGTGTGGAGATGTGGAGAGCTGTAGTTAAGATGTGCTGGTGACAACTGATGTTGAACAGAATAATGTTCTGTGTTGTACAAATGATGTTGAAGGAGATGTCAGAAGGAGGTTCTAAATGTTTCAGGTGGAGTCTGAATGTTACAGGTGCAATTGTTGTTGAAGGAGATGTCTGTGTTGAACAGACTTAGGGGGAGAAGAAACACCCATGTGTTTAATGTGTGTTTATTACTAGTTGCTATTATAGCTAGTAATTGTGTGTTTATTGCTTCTGATGCTGCTTAACTGCCGATATGCGTTTACTCTTGTGAACAAATGGACTGATATATGTTTTAGCCAAAATTTGCCAAAGGGGGAGTTTGTTGGTTCTTGTGTTGGCAACAATTTTGGTAAAACCTAGAGTGTTCACAAGATGTCACATGTGTTGTCTTAACATAAGATAACATGTACCTGCTGGATGTTTAAAATGTGATTATGCAGGATTTTACTGAGATGTCAGACCCGATGTCATGACATCTGTATACAGAATATTCAGTCTGAATGTTATGTATTATGTGATTGCGTTTTTAATGCAAATCTATGTATGATTGAAGATATGATTTGCACGCGCATTCAATCATTAATTACAACCAGATTTACTTATTTTCCAAAGAGATCTAATCAACTGTCATGAAAAGATTTGAATGAAAAATAGTTTTAGGGTTTTATGATGTCGAAGCCCAGCCAAATGCTTCTATGAAAAGGACATGGAAAACCTGATTTGATACACAAGAAATAACGAACGAAGTATTAAGAGAGAATAAGGGTTTTAGTCTTGTGTGGTCGTGTGAATTGTAAGCCATTCAATTCATCCATAGATGATTGAATTGGTCTAATTTTTGAGTTGTAATTTGTCACTCAAAGCTTTTAAGCATGAGTGTGCGTCTACTTGATTGAAGTTGTTAAGTAAGATCAAGTGTGTGTCATTGAAGAGTGTCTTCTTTTCATTGTAATTCTTGTTTATATCACTGGTGTTATTGAGGGGGAGTGAGTGGGATCTCATATCTAAGAGTTCTTAGGTAGAAGTCACACGGGTAGAGATTAGGTGAAAAAGACTGTAACTTGTGTTATTTACTGAGAGTCTTTGAACTAATTCTATTTAGTGGATTTCCTTCCTGGCTTGGTAGCCCCCAGACGTAGGTGAGTTTGCACCGAACTGGGTTAACAATTGCTTGTGTCTATTGCATTACTGTTCTTTATCTTCTATCCTGTTTGTATTGTTCAGATATTAGTGTCGTGACATTATCTTCGACATCTCATATCTGATACCAGAATTTCAGATTTGATGTGCCACAAAATTCTAAGAGTTGCTTGAAAATGGACAGCGGTCGGTTTCAAGTGAAATTGATTTAGCATACTAAGAACAAAATAAATATCAAGACGTGTGTGTGTTAAATATAGAAGTTTTCTAATTAGTTTGCGGAAAGAAGTGGGATAGTGTAGAAGAGGTTTTTGGAATCAAAATTGAGTTTTTAATTTAGGCCCATGGGTGTTGATGTTGGTTTGGCAGTAAGAAGACCCGCTTCTTAAAGTAAACCCATGTTGTATTTTTTTTGACACACAAAAATTCCTTTAGAGGATCGAGCTACTTCGAAACCTAAAAAGTATTTTAGGGTTCCCAAATATTTAATGCTGATTTTTGCATCCAAAACTTGTTTTAATAAAGAGAAGTTAGTGATATTGTTTCCAGCAATCATTAGATCACCCACATAAACAAGGACAACAGTTAAAGAATTTAGCTTACTATTGGTAAAAAGGGAGTAATCAAGTATGGATTGGGTGTAATATATTTCAAATAGAGTGGAGGTAAGTTTATGATTCCACTTTCTACGGGCTTATTTTAAGTCATGGATGAAATGATTTAATTTACAAACAATGTTATTACTCGAAACTTTTAAACCAATGTGGACTTTCATGTAGATTTCTTTATCTAAGCCACCATGTAAGAAGTTTGTATTGATGTCTAACTGAAGAAGATACCACTTATTTGTGGCAGCTAGTGACAAAAGAAGCAAAATGGTGGTCATATTAACCACTAGACTAAAAGTTTCAAGATGATTTATTCCCTCTATTTGGTTAAAACCCTTAGCAACTAAACGAGCTTTATATCTCTTAATGGTTCCATTGAACATAAATTTTACTTTGAAAATTCATTTACATCCAATTGTTTTTTGTTGGGAGGGAGGGGGACAAGGTCTCATGTGTTGTTGTAAGGTAAGGATTATAGCTCATTTCTAATAGCTTGTTGGAAATTTGGGTTAGAGGCAGCCTTAGTATAACTAGAGGGTTAATGATAAAAGATAATTTAATAATAAAACATTTGTGGTTAGTAGATAAATCATTATGTGAAACAACATTTTGGATAGGATCTGGATATTACCTATAGTTGTGTTATTTGTAGAGTGGATATTACCTTTGATGAGATTGCAATGAAAATCTTGTAGGTGAGAATTGGTCAATTTACTTGATTTTCGGATTTGTATGAGAGAATTGTGGTTTGTAATGTTTTTCGAATGTGTGTTTGTTGATCTAGAATGAGAGGTTGTGTATTGTGGGTTTGGAGTAGAGGTATTTGTGTTGGGTGAAAAATCAACTTAAGAAATGGGGTGGTTTGTAGGTGAATGTGTAGTGGTTGTTTGGTGCACTTCAGTGACATGTCGTAAGTATACAGTAGTATCAAAGTAGTAAAAAGGGTTTTCGTATCACAGAGACCAAATATTCGATTATCGAGTTCAACTTTATAATTGTTTAGATAAAGTGATTGAAAATGAATTTGGATTTGAAACAGGAAAAAAATTTACGAATAAAAATTATATTTAAAAAGTAGAACCTAGGGTGCATGATTCTTTTCTAAACAGACTCACCTGAATCTCCAGTTCTATTACAAGAAACAGATTAAATTATAGAAAAATAGAGAAAATTAGCAACACCTACTTTCGTTAGCATGTTGTTCTATCTCAGACAAATAACATGTCCACTTTCGTCGGCCTAGCTTATTTGTTTGAGATTAGTTTCATGGAGCTATATGAATGAGACTTTCTCAACTGAGTTTGAGACACTTTCGTCATCTTATACTTAGTTGACTATAACTCCACTTACGGATATCGAAACACACCCTTTTTCAAAGTATGATTGGTATATGAAATGTCTTTACTTTCGTAAACGACATTTGCGTTAAAAGATCAGAGTTCTAAAATAATTTTTGGTTTTGTTTCTCGTAATAAAATAGTAGATGGTTCACATGAGGTTTGTCATGAGACAGTCCTCGTGACCTTTAATTCCTAGAAAAATACACTAGCATGGTAATGATAAACATTGAAGCATAAAATTCATACATTGTAAAAATAGTAAATTACAACTTGTAACCTAGAGGATGACTTAAATTAAAATAATGCTCCAAAAGAAACTTTGATCCAGTACATCGTTAATATAGATTAGCAACAAACTTACAGCAACCAAAATAAGAATAACTTGCATAAAACTAAAGTATCAAAGTAATTCTAGTGCATAAAATAAGGCTTCGTACATCTGCAGTGAGATTACATCCCTTATATAAGCTTAGGATCCATACATTTTTGCATCAAATACCTTAATGGATGAAGAGAAACAACCTTGGACATCAACATTTTTGAAACAACCCATGAAAACCATAAAATAAGACCGAAATCTGAAATATTTATGGTCGTACGCAACGCTTACTGGCCAACCGTAAATCTTCCTCCACGTTGATGGGGTCTTTGCATCTAGGGCTTTTACAACTATACGGAGGCCTTGTGGGCAGGCCGTAAGCAAAGCATAATTTTGATGGAGATTTGGCGCTTGAAGGACTTATGGTTGAAGCCTCTTTTATAGGCTAACCGTAAGCTTCACAGAAAATGAATTTTCTTTGTGCTTTTCTTCTCTTTTATCCTAACATCAATGCCAAATACCTATATGACTGCAATACATAAAAAATACCAGTCTTTTGAAAAATTAAAACACAAAACGTGAATGAAAATCCTAATTAAAAAGTAGTAAAATATTGTTTATCAAACTCTCTCATACTTAAATAGTTGGGTGTCCTTGAGCAAATTGGCTTGCATAGGAAAAATTAAGACAAAGTTAATAAATAGATAAAGGTTTGTGTAAATGTTATCACTGATACTCATACGCGAATCAAAGTTTAAATTGGCCAAAAGTTAATTTTCTCGGTATTCAATATGAAGCCAATGGCATTGTAAGAACACTGATAACGCGAAAACACATCAGATAATTGCCTCTATTTACACTCAGAAATCACATCATTTCGATTAATATCCCGATTATTGCGCAAGTATTCGTGTTGTTTTTGCAGGTATTTGAATCTCCACACACTAAAGAGCAAAATGAAGAAAAGGAAGAAAAAGAAGAAGAAACAAGCGAAAAAGCATAGAAAAACCAGAAGAATAGAATAAGCAGAATTTGCTGATGTGACGATCGCCACACATTCATGACGCTCGTCACGACCCAGCGTGTGACGACTGTCACAGGCCCATGACGAGTGTCACATGGCCACAAAATGCGCTTTGAAGTAGTCAGCAACAGGCACCCAAAAGTGCCTATATTTCCTCCAACAAACTTTTCCCACGATTTCCTCTCTCAAGACCAAGTGTTCCTTGAATTCCTCAACTACCAAGACCTAATGGACACTATATAAAGGACTCAATTGGGAAAAATTGGGGACGCCTACTTTGATTTGACGCTCTGCAATTTAATTTCAAGTTTTTAGCATTCAACATTTTTTCTTTTATTCCAGCAACCTTGTTTCCGTTGCCTTATTGTATTCGCCATTCTTTTCATAGTTTCCCTTTTCCACTTAGTTTTTCAGTTAGCCATAGTAGTGGTTTCCTACACTGGGGAGCTACTACACTTTATTTAATTTTAAGTAGTAATCTGTATTGAAGAAGCAAAGCCTACCGACTTGTGGAGGACTGCTCAAGTGCTCCAAGAATCGCTATACTATATACTTTGATCTCCAGGTTTTTATTGAATTATTATTATTATTTCCCATTTATTGTTATAAGCATGTTTGTCGCTGAGTTAATCTGTTTATGCCTTGCAATTGCCTTATTTAATATGTCCGGCTAAACTACCGGTATCGGTATGTAGCAACTTAATTTGATGGGATTTAATAATAACCGATGAAAACCCTTTTTCTCAAATAACCTTTTAGGCTGAAGTTTTTAATATGAATTTAATTAACTTTATCACAAAAGCGTGAAAAGCTATTTAATACGATTTTGCCACGAGAGTGGGAAATTAACTAAGGTGAGAACCAACAATCGCGAGAGCGTGAGGCTCGAGCTGGATAGTAAAAATTAGGCATTGGGTTTAAAAACAGCGAGAGCACTTTAAAAACAATTAGAATTTATTTATTTTCAAAAAGTAATTTTGACTTCAAATGGGACAACGAGAGCGTACATTCTGACTTAAAGTTATAGGCCAAATCAACAACCACGAGAGTGTGAGATAAAGTCTTTTAAATAAACATTTTCTACTGAGAGATATTTGACAATTAAACTATTCACCGGTGACTTATCGAATCCCTGACGATTAATGCACTGCATACTGATTCCTTCCTTTAATTCTTTCTTAAAACCGGAAATATCCCTTAGATTTACTATATTACCACCGAACTCTTACTAATCTATTCCCTTAGCTAAACATAGTGACGTTAGCAGCACTAATTTGACCATAGGTCCCTGTGGGATCGATATCTTTTAAAACTAAAGCGACTAGACTGTGCACTTGCAGTCAAGTACCCGACAGACTATATTTTATATATAGCCAGACGAACCATCAAGTTTTTGGCGCCGTTGCCGGGGACCTGTTTTAGTCGAATAGTGCGATTCTTCTGTTGCACGGTATAGACTAAGGTAGAAAAACAAAAACTAATCTTCTCTCCTTTTTCATTCCCTGATTGTATGCCAAGTACTCGCTCACAAGGCGATAACTTAGCACCACCAATTCCTGAATTAGAACGTTTCCTGTACGTGAGACGCCGAATACACGAATATCAACAAAAATACGGTATTCCCGATATCTCATTTCCTCTTGAATCAGAAGAAAAACCAAACATGGCTGACGAAGTACCACATAATCGTCCTCTTAAATTCTACGCTACCCCATCTCAACAAGAACCTCACAACAGCATTGCTGCTCCCGCTATAAATCGAAACGATTTCGAGCTGAAACCCTCACTCTTATCAGCCGTCCAACAACATCAATTTGCTGGAAATCCAACAGAGGATCCTAATGAACACCTGACCAAGTTTGTGCAGTATGCTGATACTGTAAAAGCGAATGGTGTATCTCAAGATGCGATAAGACTGTGCCTTTTTCCCTTTTCTCTAAGAGACAGAGCTTGGGCTTGGTTGCAATCCTTGCCCTCTAACTCCGTTACAACATGGGAGGAGCTGAAGAACGTCTTCTTATCCAGATACTTTTCGCCGAGCAAAACTACTATGCTGAGAGCTCAAATCAACGGATTCAGGCAAAAAGATGTGGAATCTCTCTACGAAGCATGGGAGAGATACAAGGACATGATGAGAATATGTCCACATCACGGTTTAGAAGATTGGGTGATCATTCACACTTTTTATAACGGGCTTCTGTACAACACAAGACTTACAATAAACGCTGCCGCAGGCGGTGCACTTATGGATAAGCCATACACCGAAGCCTATCAACTCATTGAAAACATGGCCCAAAACCATTGCCAATGGGGAGGTGAACGAACTCCAGTGGAAAAGTCCCAGACTAAGGGTGGAATGTACGAAATCAGTAGCCTTGACCATGTTCATGCAAAGGTAGATGCCCTTGTCCAAAAATTAGATAACTTGACCATACCACCCGCAGCCACCGTGGCTGTTGTGACTCCAAACCGTGAGTTATATGGAAATCCTGGACACACTGCACAAGAATGTCAAATACTAGCAGGAGTCCCAACAGATCAAGTGAACTACACTCAAGGAAATCCCTATTCAAATACTTACAACCCTGGTTGGAAAAACCATCCAAATTTCTCGTATAAGAATAACAATGCCCTTTATGCACCTGGCCAAGCACCAGCTGTTCCGCCTGGATATTAAAAGCCAGCTAACAATGCTCCTAACATGCCTAGGAAGTCAAATCTCGAGTTGATGATGGAAAGCTTCATAGCTACTCAAGCTCAAACAAACAAGGACTTATTGAACCAGAACATACATACTAGCGAGCAACTTAAACAACTAGCGAATAAAGTAGACGCCTTAGCCACCCACAATAAGATGCTGGAAACACAGATTTCACAAGTGGCTCAACATCAAGCGTCTACAGCCGCTCCAACTGGAACATTTCCTGGACAGTCGCAACCCAATCCGAAGGGACATGCAAATGCCGTTATACTGAGAAGTGGAAAAGAAGTAGATGGACCCTTAGATCCGAGACTCCAAAACCCTACCATGTACCAAAAACCAGATGAAACCTCAACTGAGCAGGTGGATGAACCAAAGGAAACAGAAGATAATAACCAGGTGGCCGAAGAGAAAGAGAAACCCTATGTGCCTCCACCACCTTATAAACCACCCATTCCGTATCCTCAAAGACTTAAAAGTTCTAAAACTGCGAATCAATTTAGGAAATTTGTTGAGCTTCTGAAGCAATTAAACATTACGTTACCCTTTACAGAAGCCATCACACAAATGCCTTCCTATGCCAAATTTCTTAAGGAAATCCTATCCAATAAGAAAAAGATTGAGGATGACGAAACAGTTACACTTACTGCCGAGTGTAGCGCCATAATCCAGAACAACATGCCTCCCAAACTAAAAGACCCGGGTAGTTTCTTGATAACACTGAAATTTACCGTATTTTCGACTCCGATTTCACATGCATTCTAGTTGTTTTAATGTTATTTTGTTGTGTTATTGCTATGTTTTCCTTTGTTTTCAGGTTTTTACTTTAACCGGAGCCCCGATCGAGAAAAGGAGCGAAAAAGAGCCAAAAACCCTAAAATTCAGCATTTTATACTTGTGGCCTACCCCATGGCTGGCGCCACAGACCCTGCCATGACGTGTCCAAGCTCAACTTCCCTCAACTCCCACGTTCCCCACTACCTCCACTAAGGCGCCTCACTTTGGCCTTGTGGCGGGCGCCATGGCCTTGTGGCGGGCGCCACAAGAGGAAAATAGTTTCCCTCCCATTTTCAAGTTGAAGGGCATCCAAGTCATTTCCATCTTTTTACTTGCTTATAAATAGAAACTCGAATTCACTTTTACAATCATCCAAACTTAGAGCAGAGGCAAACTCAGAGCAACTTTGTTTCACTTAGGCATATATTCAGTATTTTAAAGTGGTAATCGCTTCGCATTGGAGTGTTACCACAATTGTGTAATCAAGTCTGTGATAGAGTCCGTAATCGAGTTTGGAGCACTCTGGAAGGAAGTTAATCCTGCCGCCATTTTCATTTCCGCTTTGCAATTTATTCAACCCTCCGATTGGAGAAGGTTTTTATTACTTGCCTTTACTTTATTTATTTCCCGCACTCGCTTTACTTTATTTATTTCCCGCACTCACTTTACTTTATTTATTTCCCGCACTCGCTTTACTTTATTTATTTCCCGCACTCACTTTACTTTATTTATTTCCCGCACTCGCTTTACTTTATTTATTTCCCGCACTCGCTTTACTTTATTTATTTCCCGCACTCGCTTTACTTTATTTATTTCCTGCACTCGCTTTACTTTTATTTATTTCCTCGCACTCGCTTTAAATTATTTATTTCCTCGCACTCGCTTTACTTTTATTTATTTCCTCGCACTCGCTTTAAATTATTTATTTCCTCGCACTCGCACTACTTTTATTTACTTTCCGCACTCGCACTACTTTTATTTACTTTAATGCACTTTTACTTTACCATGTCTAACTAAATCTATAAGGTTAGAATGTAAGAATCGTAATTGAACCGATAATCCGTACAATTGTTCGTAGAAGCACTTAAGGGCTATTTTAACTTTCAACTTAAGTTTTCCCGCACTTCAATTCCGTTGGGTAAGATCGAAAGCCGTCCAACGTCTTTTTAAACTTAATTATTTTTAACTATTTCAAAAACAGCGAAAGCGCTTTGTTTAGTTCATTAGAAGATTTTAACATTAAGAAGAAAAGAGATTTTAAAACTATTTTCGGGCGCGTTTATAAGTTTAGAGTCTGGTTCGTAAGAACCTCTTTTGGTTAAGAAATCCAGGTTATAATACTTTTCAACTTAGTCAAGATACTATATTTCTTAAAAATAGGTTTACTACTCTAACGCAATGCGCGCCTTTTTATAAGTGACAATAAGAGGGATTAGGGAGTACAACTCAGTTCTGAATACGCGAAAGCGACAGTTTCTGTTAAATTAGTTCTTTTCAAAGTAGGAAACACTGCCCATAAGTAACTCTATTAGCAAGTACTTGGATTATTAATTGATTACGTGAATTACATTCGACCCTGTCTTTATTAATTAAATTTATTTCAATACTTTACTTTTCATTGCACACTACAAAAACACCTATTTTGATTGCCTTTGATAAACACCATAATGACAGATAACGATAGATTGACACTTGGTCTCTGTGGATTCGACAATCTTTTATATTACTCTGACGCGTTCGCATACTTGCGAAACACCGCATCAAGTTTTTGGCGCCGTTGTCGGGGACCAATTTCGTCAAATTTCATTTTCTTGTTGTTATCGCTTAGACACAGGCTATTTCCCGCCGGTCAATGCGAAGAACTCGTAGCACCGGAAGTTTAAGCTTAGTATACCCTCTGGCGGAACCTGAACGTTATGCTCGCGCACATTTATTCTTTCATAGAATCAAGAGAGCTATGGCCGAAGATCAAAACCAAAGACCTCTTAAGGATTTCGCTCAACCATCTAATGAAGAACCTAGTTCTAGTATAGTAAACCCAACCATCCCAGCTAATAATTTTGAACTTAAACCATCCCTGTTGCAACTAGTGCAACAGAGACAATTCGCAGGTCTCGCTACTGAGAACCCAAACCAACATTTAAAAATATTTCTTCAATTAGCAGACACTTTTAAAACCAATGGAGCTTCTCCTGAGGCAATACGTTTAAGATTATTTCCTTTTTCCCTCAGAGATAAAGCCCTATCATGGTTAGATTCCCTTCCACCCAATTCCATTACGACTTGGGATAACCTTAGAAGAGTATTTCTTGCTAGATATTTTCCCCCGAGTAAAACCGCCGTTCTTCGAAACCATATAACTAGATTTACCCAAAACCAAGGAGAATCGTTGTTCGAAGCTTGGGAGAGATATAAAGAGTTGTTACGAGCATGCCCACATCATGGCTTAGAAAATTGGTTAATCATTCAAACCTTCTATAATGGACTTCATTACAACACAAAGATGACCATCGACGCTGCCGCAGGCGGTGCTTTGATGAACAAACCTTATCCTGAAGCTAGTGCCCTCATCGAAGATATGGCTCAAAACCATCAATCATGAGGAGTCGAACGAGCGACAGTTGAGAAGAAGGAAGCCCAAGGAGGAGTGCATGAACTAAGTTCTATAGACATGATGCAAGCTAAAATGGATGCATTAGCCCTTAAGGTCGAGCATATGTGCATAAACCCGAATACTATAGCAGCAGTTTCGTCAGATTGTGAGATATGTGGAACCAAAGGACACCAATCTGCAGAATGCAGTATATTAAACGAAACCCACTTTGAGCAAGTGAACTACACCCAAGGGAACCCATACTCGAATACCTATAACCCTGGATGGAGGAATCATCCAAACTTCTCCTATAAAAACAATAACCCAATCCAAAATAATGCACCTTTGAGACCTAGCTATCAAGCCCTTAGATCAAATTAACCTATGCAACCTGTGCCACCAAAGCCGAGCCTTGAGAAAATTATGGAAAATTTTATCACCGCTCAAACCCAACAAAACAAGGAGTTCATGAACCAAAACATTCATGTTAACGAATTGATTACTCAGTTTGGAACCAAGGTTGACCAAATAGTTACTTATACTAAGATGCTTGAAACCCAGATCTCTTAGGTAGCTTTAAACCAAGCCCCTCAGACTACACCTGGAGGACAGTTTCCTGGACAACCTCAACAAAATCCGAGAGGACAAGCCAATGCCATTACCCTACAAAGTGGGAACACTTATGATGAGCCACCAAACCCTAGATTGAGTGAACCCGAAACTTCTAAGGTATGTACCAAACCCACTGACGAAGTAAAGGAACCAGAGGAATCTGAAAACCAGGAAGGTCGAGAGAAAGGAGAAGAACCTAAAGATAAAACTTACGTACCATCCCCGCCATATAAACCACCTATACGATATCCGCAAAGACTTAAACAAACCCAGATAAATAAACAGTATCAAAAATTTATTAAAGTTATAGAAAAACTTCATGTAGAAATCCCTTTCATAGAAGCCATCACCCAAATACCTTCTTATGCAAAGTTTCTCAAAGACATCCTTACCAACAAATGTAGACTTGACGATCCGAAGCCTTTGGAATGTAATGCTATTTCCGAGGACAAATTAGCAAAGAAAGATAAAAATCCTGGAAATTTCTCCATTCCTTGCCTTTTGGGTAATCATGTCATCGAAAAAGCTTTTCTAGACTTAGGAGCTAGTGTGAGCTTAATGCCTTTAGCAGTTTGTGAGAGGTTAAACTTAGGAGAATTACAACCCACTAAGATGTCACTTCAGTTAGCCGATAGATCTGTTAAGTATCCGATAGGCATTTTAGAAGATGTCCCTGTTAGGATAGGTCAGTTATTTATCCCTACTGATTTTATTGTCATGGACATCAAAGAGGACAATGATATACCAATCCTTCTAGGTAGACCGTTCTTATCGACTGCAGGAGCCATAATAGATGTCAAGAAAGGAAAGTTGACATTTGAAGTAGGTGACGAGAAAATAGAATTTATACTTTCGAAATTTCTTATGGCACCTGTGATGGGAGATTCATGTTATGCCTTAGATATCATTGATGAATGTGTTAGAGAATTAGAACAAAAAGAAATTATAAAAACAATCAAGTTACCATCAACTCTCATAAGGGAAGATGATGACTTTAAGAAACCCTACATCGATGATAACCTTTACGAATGTTTATCCCTTACCCCAGATCCTATGCCATGCCCTAAGAAACCAACCGTAGAACTTAAGGAACTGCCTAAGAACCTGAGATATGAGTTCCTCGATGAAAAGATGAACCGTCTAGTTATAGTTAGAGCTACCTTGAGCCAAGAGGAAACGAACCAACTTTTAGACGTTTTACGAAGATATCCCTCAGCCTTAGGATATAATATCTCTGACCTGAAAGGTATAAGCCCATCCGTATGCATGCATCGGATTTCGCTCGAAGAAGATTCAAAACCCTCTAGGGAACATCAGAGAAGAATAAACCCTATAATGAGTGATGTCGTTAAAAAGGAAGTTCTTAAGCTACTTGAGGCAGGTATCATCTACCAGATCTCAGATAGTAAGTGGGTGAGCCCTGTGCATGTAGTACCTAAAAAGGGAGGCATCACAGTCGTGCAAAACGATAAAGGCAAACATGTAGCAAAACGTTTAGAAGGAGGATGGAGGATGTGTATAGATTATAGAAAATTAAATAAAGCAACTAGGAAGGATCATTTCCCTTTACCATTTATAGACCAGATGTTGGAGCGTCTAGCCAGACATTCTTACTTCTGCTATCTAGATGGATACTCTGGATTATTCCAAATACCTATCTGAAATTCTGGTATCAGATATAAGATGTCGAAGGTAATGTCACAACACTAATATATGTTAACACATAATGGATAAAAAATACAGAATGGTAAAGCAAATAACACAAGCAATTGTTAACCCAGTTCGGTCCAACTCACCTACATCTGGGGGCTACCAAGCCAGGAAGGAAATTCACTAAAATAGAATTAGTTCAAAGACTCTCCGTACACTTCAACAAGTTACAGTCTTTCTCACCTAATCTCTACCCGTGCAATTTCTGCCTAAGCACTCTTAGATATGAGAACCCACTCACTTCTCTTACAATCACACACCAGTGATTTTAAACAACAATCCCTTGCGAAAAGAAAATACTTTTCAATTACACACTCTTGATTTTACTTCAAAGTTTTAATCAAGAAGACACACTCTTGATCTTGCTTCAAAGCTTTGATCAAGAAGACACACACTCTTGCTTAACAGCTTTAGAGTGACAAATTACAACCACAAATCAGTCCAATTCAATCATCTATGGATGACTTGAATGACCTACAAGTCTTACGACTAAACAGACACAAACCCTAGCTCTCTCTATATATTTCGCTCTGTCTTGGTTGTGTGTTCAAACAGGTTTTCTAAGTCCCTTTTTATAGAAGCCTTCTGTTGGGCTTGGACATCTTGAAAACCCTAAATCTATTTTCCAATCAAATCTTTTTATAACAGCTGTATAGATCTCCTTGGAAAATAGGTAAATCTGGTTGTAATCCATGATTGAATGCGCCAGCTAGCCATATCTTCAATCATCCAAAGATTGCCATTAATTGTGCAATCACAAAACACCAGACATTCATACTGAATGTTCTGTGTACAGGATGTCATGACATCGGGTCTGACATCCTGGAAAAATCCTGCATAATCCAATAATTCCTTTTATAACTTCCAACAGGTACAACCATATCAGATGCCATGACATTGTGTAGGTCATCTGAAACAATCCTGCATGAACATGTCTTTCATTTAAGCTCCAGCAGGTACATCCAACATCAGAAGCCTTAGCATTGTAAATGGCATTCTGAAACAATCCTGCATGCACATGTTCTTGAACTCCAACAGGTACATAGGAAATCTCATGTTAAGACATCACACATGACATCTTGTGAACACTCTTTGTTTTACCAAAATTGCTGCCAACACTTAGAATTAACAAACTCCCCCTTTGGAAAATTTTGGCTAAAACATATATCTGTCCTTTTTGTTCACAAGGCAACCTATCAGCAGTTAAACAACTTATCAGAAGTTTAAACAGCAGCAGAAGCAAAACAATTACTAGCTATGGCTACTAGTAATACACACATGCACAAGGGTACTTCTCCTCCCCCTAAATCTGTGCAACAAACAACAGAATTACTAGTTATGGATGCAACTAGTAAGACACACAAATGCACAATGCACAATGCACAAGGGTACTTCTTCTCCCCCTAAATCTGTGCATTCATCAAATAACAGTTACTGTAATTCCAGCACCTGCACCATCCAGAATGTCATACTGACATCTGCTTCAACATCAACACCTGTGCACCATATCAGACATCCTTTTTGACATCTGTAACAAACAGAATTACACATTCTGTTTTAGCACCTATGCACTTCCTTCTTCCTTTAATAATAGTTGTCCTCCAGTCCAGCCATATACAACTTCCACACATCAGCTTCCATATCAAGCACTTCTCCCCCTTTTTAGTCAAAATTGACCAAAGGTGACCAATTAGACAAAATAAATGTCTATTAGCCTAGCAGAGAATGGTAGATCAGATGTTATAACATTAAGCATGTTAAAACAAAATATTCAGGAAGTACACACCATCATTATACACAACTGATAGCTGAGATAATGAACAAATCCAAGGAACTCATTAAGAGCCCTAAATATTACATAACAGGTATCAATAAGGACTGCCACAAAATACAAACATTTCAACAGAAACAAAACATCCAAGCTTCCAAAACAGTCATAACAACATCCAGAATAGCACACATGTCATCATAACATGGGGACCATCACCACAACTTAGTCTGAGGAGGTAGCATCTTCTTCAGATTCAGAACTGCCACTAGATTGATCTTGAGAATTAGACCTCTTACTTGAGGTATGGGCATCTATCTCCTTGGCTTCACCATCTTCCAGATGGAAGGAAATGTTGTCCAAATGCACAACTGCAACCTTAGCTGGAGACTTTCTAACAGTTTGCCTTTTAGCAGGTGAGATGTCTAGGACATCGTCTTCGACATCATCTTCAGAATCAGAGCTTTCTCTGATTTTCCTCTTCTGAACCTCTACTTTACTTCATGATTTAGAAGGACCTACAGCAGCAGCCTTCCTACTAGTTCTAGCTGTCAACATCTCAGCCATAGTCTTGCCTTTCCTGGTTTTCATTTTCTTTGCAACACTTGGTTTCAAGTGATGAACCAAGGTGTCATCCTCTTCCTCCGAACTCTCTTCCTCCAGATTAACAACATTCTCAGCAGTGTCATGCTTCTTTATTGGCCATTCTTTGACTTGACCAACAATGATTGTCCTACAGACTTCATTATCTGTGGCTTCTAACTCAGCAGCTCCTTCTGTTCCTCTCCTTAGGAACTTATTCATTATAGTTGGGGAGAACCTTACACACCTTCTTCTCACAAAGACCTTGCAGTATTCTTTGTTATTCTTGTCAGAAATATCCTCTGGGATATTCACCACAAACTCCTCCACTAAACCTTCAAAACATTGGGGCAATGCACTAACTCTTTTCATCAACCCAGCAAACTTGATTAATTCCATAACCTCCTTCACTTCTACAGCCTCCTTCCCTAGCTCCCTTTCTACAACAACTCTCCTCTGTATAACAAATTTCCACTTTAATTGCTATAAATTCCCATGAATACAAATCCCCGATTTCCCTCTTAAACATTCAAATTGATTAGCATCCAAAGCTTTTCTAAATATGTCAGCTAATTGCATCTTTGTAGGAACATGCTCCAGTGCTATGATCTTCTCTTCCATAAGTTCTCTGATGAAGTGATGCCTGATATCAATGTGCTTTGTCCTGCTGTGCTGAACAGGATTTTTGGAAATAGTTGTAGCACTCAGGTTGTCGCAGTACACTGTCCTGACATCTTGTGTGACATTGTGTTCAGTCACCATTAGTTTCAACCAACCCTGTTGAGAACAACTACTTCCAGCTGCTATGTGTAAGACCCCAATTTTGTCCCTAAGATCCCTTATGGCATCATATCATATCATATCATTGCCTCAAGGATCTTTGTGCACCTTTGCTTCCCTCCTAGTGGGTGGGTTATCTTGTGAGTGTGATTCTTGATCACCAAGCATGTCTTGCATTTGTATATCATTGCTTTTCATCTGTTTATCAAACCAAAAGTACAAAAATATTGTCATCTAACCATGTTACTTGCAGATGAAGTCAGCTAGGTCAAAACAGTCAAATCAGCCATTGAACAATAGATGGTGGCCATTCTTGAAGAATTTGGGCACCATGATCATTCATCAAGAGTTCATATGAGTTGTGACATCATTTTGAATCAAGATATCAAGTGGTAGGGGCTTGGAATTCATCAGAACATGGTTCAGTCAACCAAAACTCTAGCAAAGTCAACTGTGGTCAACTGTGCATTTAATCAGTGATTTGATGGTAGGAATTGGTCTAAGAGGTCTCATTCATGTCCATATAAGCCTCATATAACATGTCAAACATCCACAGTGAAGAATTTGAAGTCAGACAAGAAATTTCCAAAAATAGAAAGTTGACCTGTAATTGGATTTTGCCAAAAATGGAAAATTCTTCTCCTCAAAATTACTTCATCATAAAAGCTTCAAATGAATTTTTGTCCAACATGAAAGTTGAAGATCTTGTTCTCCCATTTCCAAAAAGTCCAAGAACACTCATTTCTCATGTGTGGTTGGCAAGTTATGATCAAATCATTCTCAAAAATTTTTGAACTTCAAAGTGGCATATCTTCCAAACCATTTGGCCAAATTGAGTGAGGTTTTTTGCTACAAGTCATATTTGATGTGCTCTATCCAAATCCTTCATCACATTTTACCAAAAACCATCCAATCAAAATGGCCTTTTTCAAGTGGTTTGAATTTAAAAAGAGGAGGTGAAAAAATGACTTTTCAAATTGACCATTTCCAATGCATTTTACCATTTGCCAATGTTCAGAAATCATGTTTTGGATGTGCTTAAAGCCTAATTTTCGCACTGTAGCACATGCACATGCAGCATTTGAGTTAATTTTACTAATTGCCAAAAACACTTCATTTAACCAAATTGTGATTACCATTCCTTAACCAAGCTTATGCATCATTAAACAGAGTATATATGCTTCATTTCTGACTGCAAAAACCCTAGCCACACTTTGCCAAAACAGAAAAACTTCATTTTCTCTCAAACTCTCATTTTTCCTCACTTGAACTTTTTTCTGAAAATCTCAAAAGGACCCGTGTTCTTGAGCATTGTTCCATCATTTGCCATCATTTTGGAGGCCTTTGCAAGCTTTATCTCCCAACTGTAGAGCAAGAATCCGCACTGTTCCATTGAAGCACCTCACATGGCAGTTCTCGATTTAAGCATAACCCAACATTGTTGAGCTAAAATTCTTCCTCCATTCATCATCTGGAACATCCTTGCGCATCTGTTTCAGCTCATCATAGCCAAATAACCACTGTTCCATCATTGTTCTTCAAATTTGGTAAGATTTCGAACCTAGCTATTCTTGAAATCATAATGTGCTTTGAATAGCTCTTGCCTTGCTGGTTTTACTGAACTTTAAATCATGGAAAATGCTTGAGTATTAAGAAAGTTATGTTGACATGAAGTTTTATATATGGATGATATTTTGCTCGATTCTTCCATAATAACATGAGTTAGTGTAAATCAAGGTTGGATTTGTGATGTGCATGGTTTGCTGGTTTGAATGGTATGCTCATTTTCCAATTCTGGGGCAAAAGTTCATCACGATTGATGAACAAGATGAACAGTAGCCGAAACCCTAATTTCTAAAACCCAGGTCGCGTTTGGCTGCTGAGTTTTTTTGTTTTGCATGTTGCTTACTGTTCCATTGCCATGAAGCCAGTAAGAACGTGACACCTCCTTAAGTGAAACGCAGAGTTTCACTTAAGGGACCAAATAATTAGGGTCATGCCACTGCCGTGTTATAATTTCATTAAATCATTTTATTTTTTTAATTTTTATTTCATTTTGTATGCCAATCTTCCAAAATTCATAAGTCACTCAATTTTAATCCAAATTTGATGGGATTTTTTGTGAAATGCTCCTCATGACCTCTAGTTTTTTAAGATGATTTTTCCAGATTTTTTGCATGTGTGGATTTTAAAATGTGCTAGGGTTTGTTCATGTTGTCCATTTTATGTATGTTATGCCAATTTGCTTGTGAAATGATGATGCTTAATCAAATGCCTCTGAATTTTTTTGTGCTTAAACTAGACATGTTCATGGTGATTTTGGTGTAGAGTTTGTGAATTTATCATTGCTGGTTGATGAGATATGAATTTTTGAATAGGGGTGTGACAATTTGTGTCACACCATTCATGTCCAACTTCATGATTTTAATTACCATGCTTATTGAATTCAAAATGGTCTGGATTTTTGCATGAACATACTTGCGGATGTTTAGAATACATGTGAATTTTTCTGGAATTATTGATGGCATTTCCTATTTGATTGGAATTTTCTCCCCTGTTTGGTCATTTGTTGATTTTTTGTGACACATGTTTGTATATGATTTGTGAAATTCTAATGCTTAATTGGATGGACTTGAAATTTGACATGTGAATTGTAGACATCTTAATGTTTGTCATGGTTTTAGTCCCATTCATTTATCATGTGTTGCCACTGTTTTATGATTTATTGAAGTTGGTGCATGTTTTGATGCTTTGTATGAGTTTGCTTGAACTTGCTTTGACTTTCTGATTTTTCATTGACCTACTTCCTTTGATCCAAATGAGCTGAAATTTGGTATGCTTATCATGTTATGGATGATGTTTGATCATGAATTATTTGAGAATTTTTTGAAATGTTTGTGATTGGATTTGACTTGAATCTTTCTGTTGACTTCTATGAGCTTCTATATGACATGTTTTGACCTAATTTGTTTGTGAAATGATAATGATGAATGATATGAATGTGAAACCACTTGGGTTTGTTTGTTAATTGTTTGAACTTGATTTTGGATAGCTTTCACTTGCTGTTTTGGATTTTTTATCTCCTTTTGACCCTAGGCTTGTCCTAGTGGTCTTGTTGCTCATGTTTGAGTTTGGTTTTTCAGGTTAAGAAGCAAATGCCTTAAGGAGACTTATGCAAGTTGATTAAGTTTGTTTGATTATCATGAACTAACTTGTTTGTTTTGTAGGATGCTTAGCTCTTATGCTTTGAGCTTTGTGCATTGCACATTTGACTGATTGTGTTGGTCCTTATCTTATATTGGTTTTGAATTTGAGTTGTGTACTGATTTTATTTGATTGATTTCAGGTACCTTTAGTTGCTAATAGTTCTTTGAGAACTTGCTTTGCTTTGCTTGATAGCATTTGCATTGAGGTAGAATCCTTTTTCTTCATGTAGTCTGGAAAACCTGGCCTGTTACTTGGCCAGGCAACTGTCTGAAGTCCTCCTTAAGAGGCAATGTCTGTGCTTGTTTACTTTTGTCCCAAGCAGGAAAAGTCCTTTGAATAAGGCAATTGGTAGACAAAAGAGATATGTAACTTATCTCCTACTATTCTGTGAGTCACTCACCTTGCTCACACTACTTGTGTTGATGCATAGTGAGTAAAAACCCAAGATCTATAAAGTCTAACTTGTGGAGAGAGTTCCTACTTTCTGAACTCCCACACCTTCTATCATTTGAAGCTCTCCCTGACCAGGGATAAGAGCATGAGGCACACCCCTCATATCCTTTCATCTGCTTCACCTTGGCTCTCAATGTCAAGGTTAAGAGCACCAGTAACCTTATTCCAGTTGGCTTCAATGCCTAACCCTTTGTATGAGCCTAATTGTTTGGTTATAGAGTGTGTTGAATGACTTTGATTGATTGATTACTTAGTTCATTTGTACATGTCTGCTTGCATGCTTTGTGCATTTATCATCATTAATTGCTCATTAGTGCATGATCATTTCATTTGTCTTTGTGACATATCTTTGTTGTTTGCCCATTGAGGACAATTGTAAGACCATTCATTGGCCATTGTTCTTATGATATGGAAGTGAGTATAAGACCATTTCATTGGCCACTCATCTTCTCTTTGCTTGACGCTTTTGTTTGTTGTATGTGAGGATGCAATTGTAAGTCCGTGTAATTTGACATTTGTTTTCCTATGATCATATGTTGGAGGTTAGAGTAAGCCCAGATAGATTGGCATCTAACATCCAAGTGTTTGCTTTGTTGTTGGAGATTGGTATAAGTCCAGATAGATTGGCATCCGGTATCCACTTTTTATTTCTTTGTTGAGGAGATTGGTATAAGTCCATAGAGTGGCCTCTGATATCCAGTTCTATTTTAGTAGATTGGTATAAGTCCAGTGATTGGCATCCGGTATCCGTTTTTGTTGACTTTCTTCTTTTGCTTTGCTTGTTTGTTATTGCTCATTGCCTATTCCAAAGGACACACTTGAGTCATCTTCTATATGATTTCAAGAGGTGAACCTTCTAGGAAGTTTTACACTCCATCTTCATCCATTTTATCCTAAACCTTTTCACCCATTACTTTCAAAACTTGAGATAGATATTGTGCAAACATCTTCATGCTTTTAAATTAAAAACCTAGACCCCAAGTCCTTGACTTTTTCAAACTCCATTTCATAGTACTTCTTTTGAATCGATCTTAATCATACTTTGACCCTCCTTTTGTGAATAATCATAATCAATTAACTTCACCCATTCAATTGTTTTGTGGCTTTGTCCATTCTTGCTAAGTTTTCATACACTAGCCATAGGTTTGATTTATCCTAGTTGGTTGATGTCAATCTCACCTATTTGTCCTTAGTTGATTGAATTGTAAGTCTTCCTTGCTTATTATAGGGTTAACCCCTCACTAGCAAGTTGAAGCTGTTCTCACATGGTGGACTTGTTGTTTGTATAAGGTTGAGTTTTCTCCCGTGGATAACGTAAGACCTTAAGGCTTGTGTTTAAAATTGAATCCACTAACTTTTGGAAATCTTTTAGCCGAACTACGGCGTTTTGATCCTTACCTTTGATGGGAGGTACGTAGGCAACGGGTTCATCCGTTCGAACACAAAAATAATAAAAATTGTATATTCTTCTCTCATCATCCCAATCATGTTTGCACAATAAATATTTCATAACAAATAACAATTTTATACAACAAGTGTGAAAAGGGCTCCCTAGGAGTACCTAGGACATAGTGGGTGCCTAACACCTTCCCATTGCATAATTTACCCCTTACCCAGACTCTCTGATCTTTTGATTAGTTTTCTATGTGTAAAACTTCTTAGGCTTTTGTTCGCTTTTTAGCCAGTCCTTTGGATAAATAAAAGTGCGGTGGCGACTCGATTCATTGTATGCTTTGCTTATGGTTTAATCAATAAATCATATAGCGACGAATACACCGCTACAGAAAAGTGGCGACTCTGCTGGGGAGCAGATCCTTGGTGGTATTGCCTACTTTTCACCATTGTTGTGTGCTATATTGTTATTTGTTATATGACATATTTTTGTACCATATGGGATGACTGTATTGATTGTAATGTTTGAATTGCTTGATATACAATTGCTGTTTGCTTTGGTGATCTGTGAGATGAGTTCTATACCCGAACTCGAGTGCACTCTAGGATAGGAGAATGGCATAGTCTTGTTGACTGGTGTGGAGTATTCCTTAGCCAGTTGACTTGCGAGTCCATTCACTTGGTGGAGGTCATGTTGGATTAATAATGTCACACGAGTTATTTGTGGTTAGGCATTATTCTTTCAATCATGTGCCGCAGAAGCCAAGGACCGTAGTTTACCAAACCCATCTTGGCCTATTTTTAGGAACGTAATGCGGAGGTCGTTCAGATGTAAGTTCTGATGCGATTGTTACGCGATACTACACTCATAAGAGTTTCTCTTGAGAATATTTTTGGAATACGAGTATTCGTTCCTCCGATAATATTCGAAAGATGGAATGATGATTATGGGAACCTCTGATAGAACATGTCTGGCAGGTTTAAACCCTAGTACACTCCCTTTGGGTGGTTCTTAACCGAGACTCCATGCTCGTGATTCTCAACAAACCCGTGATTCATGGTTGAGTCGTTCAGACAACCTTAATATTAATGGAACCTGGGCGTTGATCAGGCATAAAACCTAAATCCCCCAAAACGGATGGTTGATATTAAGGATGTTCGAGCCGGTTCATGTACCGTTAATATCAATGGAACTTGGGTGTCGATAAGGTGAAAACCTAAAATCCACCAAAATGGATGATTGATATTAGGGATACAATGAGCTTTCCCATGACCTTTGTTTGGTGTGACTTGTTTGATCCTTGAGTGTGATTGTTGCATTCATGCATTCATGCATTCATCTGCACTTCATGTCATCAAAAGAAAAAAGAAAAATTTCAAGGAACTTAAAAGGGTTTATTTGCGAAATTTTCAGACATGGAAAGACCAAAAAGGCATACAAAGAAGTACAACTTTAAACAGCCCGATGTAAAAGAGTTAAGGAATCTGACATCTTATGTATTAGATCCCTTGGGTTTCAAAGCTCGCTATGGGAAGCTTCTGCCTCTGCTGACTACTCAGGTTGACGAAGGGCTGATGAGTACTCTAGCCCAGTTTTATGATCCGCTGTATCATTGCTTCTCATTTCCGGACTTCCAGCTGTTGCCTACCTTGGAGGAGTATTCTCATCTCATTGGGATTCCGATTTTGGATCAAGTGCCGTTCAGTGGCCTAGAGAGTATTCCGACTGCTCGAGAGATTGCGAGCTTGTTGCACATAGATGAAGATCTGATTAGGGCTAATCTGACTACCAAAGGCGGAATTCAGGGTTTTCCTTCCGAGTTCCTCATTGCTCAAGCTACCTTTTATGGGAAGGCCATGAGTGAGGATGCCTTTGAGGCTTTGTTTGTGCTGCTCATCTATGGATTGGTGTTGTTTCCCAACTTCGACAAGTTCGTGGACATGAACGCCATTAGGATCTTCTCAGTTCTTAATCCCGTTCCGACTTTGTTGGGCGATGCCTATGTCTCTTTGCATCTGAGGAACGCAAAGGGTGGAGGAGTTATTGTCTGCTGTCTACCTCTGCTATACAAGTGGTTTATTTCGCACTTGCCGCAGACAATTGCTTTCAAGGAGAACAAGGGATGTCTACGGTGGTCTCAGAGACTTATGTCTCTCACCAATGATGATATCACTTGGTATGATCGTGTGTATGATACCGTCCAGATCATTGACTATTGTGGTGAATTCCCTAATGTGCCTCTTCTTGGCACATGTGGTGGGATCAGCTACAATCCCATTCTCGCACGACGTCAGCTTGGGTTCCCCCTGAAGGATAAACCTCATAACATTCTGTTAGAAGGTATGTTCTTCCAAGAGGGTAAAGATCCCCAAGGCCTGAAAGCCAGATTTGTCCGTGCTTGGCGCAGTATTCACAAGAAGAGTAGGAACGAGTTAGGTCCAAAGAACTGCATTGCTTTGGAGCCATACACCTCCGACAGAGAGCTGCCGTGTACTTGATGCCGTATGATCATCCGAGACCTACACCGTTGGATGTGGTTGGGCCTTCAACCCTCCCTACCCAACGTGTAGAGGAGTTGAGAGAAGAAGACCTTTCACGTGCTTGGATCCGTGAAAGAGAAGAATTGCTTCAGCAGCTCAAGGAGAAGGACGCTATGATTGAGTTCCTCGAGCATCGAGTGATCGACGACCCGAACGACGCTTGGACCTCTCTGCTTCCTCAGTCTTCCAAATTCTGGAAGAGGAGGTATGATCGACTTGCAAAGGAGAAAGCAGACATGGAAGCGGCCTATGAGAGAGAGATCAAGAAGCTGTGCACTTCTCGTCTTCCAGCATCCCTAGCTTCTAGGGATCCATAGGATGTTTATTTCCCTTTTCTCTTTGTAATGATCAAAAATGCTGTACTTCTTTGTCTCGATATATTGAATGAAATATTTTCCATGAGAAATTAAAATGTTTAACTATTCAAAATATTGCAAATAATACCCTAAGGGTTCCTTGAAAAAAAACAAAGCATATGCACAAGCATTTCATGCATCATTTTTGCATAAGCAGGTACCCTTTGTTTCTGGTCTTCTTGTCCTAACTCTGTGTTCTTCATTTATTTTGAAGACAAGCTGACTCACCGGTATTATACTCGAGTCAATTCTGCGAGAGTTATGGAGCAGCTAGAACAAGAGAACAGAGAACTGAAAGAAGAGGTCGCCAGACTTGGCGCTTTGATGGAGCAACTCCTCGCTGCTAAAACTCAACCTGCTCAACCTCCTGCAACGCCTACTCAGAGGACGATTATCTTAGAGGTCGCCACTTCGACTGTGCCAGTTAGTGCTCATCCGGTGCCCAATGTTATGCCAGCCGGGTTCCCTTGGGGGATGCCTCCAGGTTTTATGCCTGATCTGCCTGCGCCAACATTTGCTCACATGCCGGCATCTAGCCCGGTCCCTGTTCCCGCTCCTCCTGTCGTGCATACCATGCCAAGGGTAGACGACACCATCTATCACTCCGAGCCGTCTGAGGGCCCGGACGTTTATGAAAAGATGGACGCCATGAACGACCAGTTCCTTGAGCTGAGAAAGGAATTGAGGACTCTTCGAGGTAAAGATTTGTTCGGCAAGTCTGCTGCCGAGTTGTGCCTTGTTCCCGGTGTGAAGATACCGATTAAATTCAAAGTACCTGACTTTGAAAAGTATAAAGGGAACACCTGTCCACTTGCTCACCTGGTCATGTACGCCAGGAAGATGTCTACCCAGACTGATAATGATCAACTTCTGATTCATTATTTCCAAGACAGTCTGTTCGGTGCCGCGCTCAGATGGTACATGAGCTTGGACAGTGCCAACATCAGATCCTTCAACGACCTTGGCGAAGCTTTCGTGAAGCAATATAAGTATAACGTCGATATGGCGCCTGACCGAGATCAACTCAGGTCCATGTCGCAGAAGGACAAGGAAACTTTTAAGGAGTACGCCCAGAGGTGGCGAGAGCTGGCAGCTCAGATCACTCCACCGCTTGAGGAGAAGGAAATGACCAAGATCTTTTTGAAGACTCTTGGCTCATTCTATTATGAGCGGATGGTAGCAAGCGCTCCCTCTGATTTCACCGAGATGGTGAACATGGGGATGTGTCTCGAAGAAGGTGTCCGTGAAGGACGATTGGCGAAGGATGAGAGCTCTTCCTCTAAACGATATGGAGCGTTTAAGAGGAAGGAAGGGGAAGCACATGCTGTGCAATCCCATCCCAAGCATAGAAGACCCTCTGCTCAGAGGAAGCCTGCACGTCGTGCCGGTCATCAGCACCAGGTGGCTCATATAGCACCTGTATTCAAAGATAATGCTCAGCAACATCAGCAATATCAGCATCAGCAACAGTATCAACAGCCTCAGTATCAGCAACAACCTCGTCCACAGCAACAGGCTTACCAGCCTCGTGGCAGTACAACCAATCAAGCTACCTTGGGTTATGATAGGAAGAAGATTAGCTTCGATCCAATTCCTATGACATATGCAGAGCTTTATCCTTCCTTGTTGGAAAGGAAATTGGTTTCTCCCAGGGATCCTCCTGCCATTCCTGCAAATCCACAATGGAGGTACAAACCAGATCAACATTGTGTTTACCATTCCGGTGCTCCGGGCCACAACATCGAGAATTGCTACCCACTCAAGACTAAGGTTCAAGACCTTATGAGATGTGGAATCTTGAGCTTTGAAGATTCAGGCCCGAATGTCACCAAGAACCCATTGCCTGCGCATGGAAAGTCAGTTAATATGGTTCAGGAATGCCTTGGGAAGTACAAGGTCAGATATGTAAGCCACATCAGGCAGTCGTTGGTTGAATTACATCGTTTGATGTGTCAGTACAGCTACTTGGAGCATAACCACGACAAGTGCCGCGTCTGCTCGGTTAACCGCTTGGGTTGCGATCAAGTACGAATAGAGCTTCAAAAGTTGTTGGATGAGGGTACCATTGAGATTCTGCAGAATCGCAATGTTGACAAAGACGAGCCTGAGGTGAATGTGATTTCACCAGTGTTCAAGCTGCCCGAGCCTGTTGTTATTCGTTACAATAGCAACAAGCCGAAGGCTTCCTCTTCTTTGGTCATTAAACCTGCCGGCCCTGTGCCCTATTCATCTGATAAAGCCGTACCATTCAGATATAACCCTGTCGCTGTGCAAGATGGGGTGGAAGTGCCTTTACCTTCAACTTCTGTGACCAACGTCGCTGACGTAAGTGGGTTGACCCGAAGTGGTCGTGTGTTTTCTGTGCCTCCTAAGGCTGTTGCTTCTGATACGGTTGAGCGTCCGGTTGGGACCGCTGTTAATAGTCAGAATCAGGCACGTGATGTTGCTAAACCATCCTCCTCTGTACACAAAACTCCTGTTTCTTCAGTTGGCCCGAGTGGCATTGTGGATGAAGAATCTGATGAGATGCTGAGGCTCATCAGAAAGAGCGAGTACAACGTTGTAGACCAGCTTCTACAAACGCCATCTAAGATTTCCATCCTTTCTCTGCTGCTGAATTCAGAACCCCATAGGGAGGCTCTGCAGAAAGTCTTGGATCTGGCGTATGTTGATCACGACGTCACCATTGAGCAGTTTGATAGTATTGTTGCAAACATCACCGCTTGCAACACTTTGAGCTTTTGTGACGCTGATCTCCCTGAGGAGGGAAGAGACCACAACATGGCTTTACATATCTCCATGAATTGCAAATCTGATGCAATGTCCAATGTGCTGGTGGACACTGGATCTTCTCTAAATGTATTGCCAAAGACCACACTCTCTAGATCGTCGTATCAAGGTCCTCCTATGAGGAAAAGTGGGGTTGTTGTGAAAGCATTCGATGGGTCGCGTAAGACAGTGATTGGGGAAGTGGATCTCCCAATCAAAATTGGACCAAGTGATTTCCAGGTTACCTTCCAGGTAATGGATATCCACCCATCTTATAGCTGTCTCTTAGGCAGACCATGGATTCACGAGGCTGGCGCCGTGACATCCACCCTACACCAGAAGTTGAAATTTGTGAAGAATAAGAAATTGGTTGTAGTAGGGGAGAAAAGGCTCTCCTGGTTAGCCATTTGTCTTCTTTCTCGTACATTGACGCTGAGGACGAAGTTGGAACTCAGTTCCAAGCTTTATCTATTGATGAACCAATCGAGAAGAAGTCTCCTTCATTCACTTCCTACCGTGATGCAAAGCTGGCCATTGAATGTGGTGCAGTTGCTGGTTTAGGGAAGGTGATTGAACTTGAAGATAATAGATCCCGGGCTGGCATTGGCTACTGTTCTGGGGCATTTAATGAGCAAGGTTTGTTCACGAGTGAAGGATTCATTCATGATGATCAACCTGAAGAGGAAGCTGCTGCTATCTTGGAAGAGGATGCAGAAGACGTGAACAACTTCGTTATTCCTGGTGGTGTCTGCCACAATTGGGTCGCTGTAGATGTTCCTACAGTCATCCATAGATCAGAGTAATTGTTCACTTTGTTTGAAACCCTTCTCCCATGCCAAAAGGAGAAGTGATGACATTGTTGGCAAAGCATATATACAATGATGTTTTCATTCAATTAATGCATTGTTAAACATTTGTTTTTCCTTTGTTTTCACTTTTCGCTTTTTTGCATGAAATCAGTGATCACAAAAAACCCATAAAAACAAGAATAAAAACAATCTTTTTCACTGCATAATGGTTTGCTTGTTTACATTGCTAAAGTTTTTCATTAACCAAAATCATTATGCAGGTTGATCCTAAAACCCATTGAACATAATGATCCAACGCCATCTCCCAATTTTGAATTCCCTGTATTTGAGGCAGAGGAAGATGACGTTGAGGGGATTCCTGATGAGATTACCCGTCTCCTTGAGCACGAAGAGAAGATCATTCAGCCGCATCTCGAAGACTTGGAAACAGTCAACTTGGGGTCTGAGGATTGTGTTCGCCTGGTGAAGATTGGGGCACTCCTTGAAGGGTCTGTCAGGAAGATTTGATTAGTTTGCTACGAGAATATTCAGATATCTTTGCTTGGTCCTATGAAGACATGCCGGGTTTAGATACAGATATTGTGCAACATTTCCTGCCTTTAAAGCCTGAGTGCGTGCCTGTGAAGCAGAAGCTCAGAAGAACTCATCCAGATATGGCAGTGAAGATCAAAGAGGAAGTTCAGAAGCAAATTGATGCGGGGTTTCTGGTGACTTCTACATATCCTCAATGGGTGGCCAATATTGTGCCTGTTCCTAAGAAGGACGGAAAAGTCCGTATGTGCGTTGATTATAGAGATTTGAACAAGGCTAGCCCGAAAGATGATTTTCCTCTACCACACATCGACATGTTGGTAGACAATACAGCTAAATTCAAAGTCTTTTCGTTTATGGACAGATTTTCCGGATATAATCAAATCAAGATGGCGCCAGAGGATATGGAGAAGACAACATTCATCACACCTTGGGGAACATTCTGTTATCGAGTGATGCCCTTCGGTTTGAAGAATGCCGGAGCCACGCATCAACGAGCTATGACTACCTTGTTTCATGATATGATGCACAAGGAGATAGAGGTCTATGTTGATGATATGATTGCTAAGTCCCGAACGGAAGTTGAGCATTTTGAGCATTTGTTGAAGCTTTTTCAGCGTTTGAGGAAGTTTAAACTTCGCCTGAATCCGAACAAATGTACATTTGGAGTCCGTTCTGGCAAGTTGTTGGGTTTTGTGGTAAGTGAAAGAGGTATTGAGGTTGATCCTGCAAAGGTCAAAGCAATACAAGAGATGCCTGCACCCAAAACTGAGAAGCAAATCCGAGGTTTTCTTGGCCGCTTGAATTACATTTCCAGATTTATATCCCACATGACTGCCACATGTGCGCCGATATTCAAGCTCCTCCGGAAAGATCAGTCTCATGATTGGACCGTGGATTGCCAGAAAGCTTTCGACAGTATCAAAGAATATCTGTCTGAACCTCCGATATTGTCTCCGCCTGTGGAAGGAAGACCTCTGATCATGTATTTGACAGTTCTTGAAGACTCGATGGGTTGTGTACTTGGTCAACAAGATGAATCAGGGAAGAAGGAATTTTCTATATATTACCTCAGTAAGAAGTTTACTGATTGTGAGTCTCGGTACTCTATGCTTGAGAAGACGTGCTGTGCTTTGGCTTGGGCTGCTAAGCGTTTGCGCCAGTACATGATAAATCATACAACTTGGTTGATATCCAGAATGGATCCGATTAAGTATATCTTTGAGAAGCCTGCTTTAACTGGGAGGATTGCCCGTTGGCAGATGTTGTTGTCCGAATATGATATTGAGTATCGAGCTCAGAAAGCTATCAAAGGTAGTATCTTGGCTGACCATTTAGCGCACCAGCCGATCGACGATCATCAGTCTGTTCAGTATGACTTCCCTGATGAGGAAATTCTGTATTTGAAGATGAAAGATTGCGATGAGCCTACACTTGATGAAGGTCCGGAACCTGGTTCCAGGTGGACGATGGTGTTTGATGGCGCTGTTAATCAATATGGAAATGGAATTGGGGCAGTGATTATTACTCCTCAAGGTTCACATATTCCATTTACAGCAAGGCTAACTTTCAAATGCACGAATAACATGGCGGAGTATGAAGCCTGTATTATGGGACTTGAAGAATGCATTGATTTGAGAATCAAGAATCTTGATGTGTATGGTGATTCAGCCCTGGTTGTTAATCAGATCAAGGGAGAATGGGAGACGAATCAGCCTGGTCTCATCCCATACAAAGATTACGCAAGGAGAATTTCAACATTCTTCACAGAAGTTGAATTTTACCACATTCCTCGAGAGGATAATCGGATGGCAGATGCTCTTGCTACGCTTGCTTCCATGATTGTGGTCAGACGGTGGAATGATGTCCCCAATATTACTGTGATGCGTTTGGACAGACCAGCTCACATATTTGCAATCGAAGAAGTGAAAGATGACAAGCCTTGGTATTTTGATATCAAGAATTTCCTCCAGAACCAGGTATACCCGCCCGGGGTATCTGTGAAAGATAGGAAAACTTTGAGAAGGTTGTCAGGCAGTTTCTACCTCAGTGGTGAAGTGCTATATAAGAGAAATTTTGATATGGTTTTGCTCAGATGCGTGGATAGACACGAAGCAAACCTGTTGATGACTGAGGTCCATGAGGGTTCATTTGGTACTCATTCCAATGGACATGCCATGGTGAAAAAGATGTTGAGAGCAGGCTACTATTGGCTGACAATGGAGTCTGACTGTTGCAAGTATGTGAAGAAATGTCACAAGTGTCAAATTTATACGGATAAGATTCATATTCCTCCGACACTTCTGAATGTGATTTCATCACCATGGCCTTTCTCTATGTGGGGGATCGACATGATCGACATGATTGAGCCGAAAGCGTCCAACGGACACAGGTTTATTCTCGTAGCAATTGATTACTTCACCAAATGGGTTGAAGCCGCTTCGTATGCGAATGTAACCAGGCAGGTGGTTGTGAAGTTTATCAAGAACCAGCTGATTTGCCGTTATGGTGTGCCAGAGAGGATCATTACTGATAATGGATCTAATCTGAATAATAAGATGATGGATGAGTTGTGCGCTGAATTCAAGATTGCACACCATAATTCCTCTCCCTACAGACCTAAGATGAATGGGGCTGTTGAGGCTGCTAATAAGAATATCAAGAAGATTATCCAGAAGATGACTGTCACGTACAAAGATTGGCATGAGATGCTGCCATTTGCTTTGCATGGATATCGTACGTCTGTACGCACTTCAACAGGGGCAACCCCTTTCTCTCTTGTTTACGGCATGGAAGCTGTTCTCCCAGTAGAGGTGGAGATCCCATCAATGAGAGTCTTGATGGAAGCCAAGTTGACTGATGCTGAATGGATGCAGAGTCGTTATGACCAATTGAATTTGATTGAAGAGAAGCGATTAACTGCCATGTGCCATGGTCAGTTATATCAGCAGAGAATGAAGAAAGCATTCGATAAAAAGGTCAAGCCTCGTGTGTTCCGAGAAGGTGACCTCGTGCTCAAGAAAGTTTTGTCTTTCGCGCCCGATTCCAGGGGCAAGTGGACTCCAAACTACGAGGGTCCATATGTTGTTAAGAGAGCCTTTTCAGGCGGAGCTTTGATGCTTACAACAATGGATGGGGAGGATTTCACTCGTCCTGTGAATTCAGATGCAGTCAAGAAATACTTTGCCTAAAAAAAAAGTATATGCAAATGAAAAACAGAATAGCTCGCTAAGTTGAAAACCCGAAAGGGCGGCTTAGGCAAAAATGAGCGTCTCGGATGAAAACCTGCAAGGGTAATCCAGGCAAAAATTAGAGACTTGAAAAAAATAGAATATTTGCATCCCGCTAGATTGAGTACCTCACCCTGGGGCAATCTAGGCAAAAATTAGGGATTTGGCAAGTAACTGCATCCTGACAAGACTTTCTGTTTCACCAGCTGTCATTTCGTCAGAAGATTCTCGATTCGTCGTCAAACTGAAGCTTCGAATACATCGAGATTCAAATTGGTAGAGAAAGGATCATTATGTTCAATGTAGCCCTCTTCCAATATATATCACTGATTTCAAATTTGGACAGATCTATGGAGTCTTGCCATTTGCAGGCTACCATTCCATCAAATGAATTTGAGCTTTTTATCCAATTATTTGCACTCTTATTTGTTTCAACTCAACAAATGTTTTGCATGTTTTAATTGATAAAATATCATTGTTTTTAAACAAATCAAATTTTTCAAAATTTGCTGTTTTAAACAAAGTGAATATCCATAAGGTTGAAAGGATACTCAAGAATATCTCAGTGCTCTCCCAAGGGTGGCATGATCTCCAACAGGTAAGACATTTGGTTCATATTCCTGGTTTGGTTGTATCTTCTTTCTCCAGATCTTGTGATGGGGTTGTTCCCTAGCATAGTTGCAAGCAGAGTGTTGTTGAAGACTCAGTTTTCTCCAGCAGCAGTTTTCCCCAGTAGAGTTGCTTATGAAGTTGGATTCTACTTGGATGATGTTTTTCTCCTTCAGTGGGTTGTTCCCCGGAGTTTGTTTGGAGTTGCAAAGCTCTTTGTTTCTCAGTTGATGCTGAGATCCCCTGCGGATCTTCGAGATTTTCTCTTGTTCCCCAACAGATTCGTCTTGGTGGCTGTTTTGCCCGTTGTGACTTTCTGTACCCTGATTGGGTTGTTTGCTGATCCATCACTCAGAGGTTTGGTGTTTCCTGATATTTCTGATCCTCTGCTCCCCAGCAGTACCCGCAGATCTATGCTTTATAGCCTGTAGATCTCCGCAGATTGGTTTTCCAGTTGGTTCTCCCCTGGAAGTATAGTACCGGGCGTTTGATTCCTGGACCTGTTTGTGTTAGATATGTCTGTTTTGTCAGCATTCATCAAACATAAATCACGCATATTCATGCATATTCATAAACATTCAGATATTCATGTTGCATTTCTTGCCATATATCTTTTGTTGATTGTTCCTTGCTATGGTGGTGCAGATCCCCAATAGATCTCCCCTAGCAGATGTCGGGTGTTAAATCTCTCCATATAGAGTCAGCCCCATAAGCAGAAAGTGTTGTCTTTCCTTCTGCAGTTCCCCACTGAGATATATCCTCGTGGATGACGGTTTCTTCCGTTTCCTCCCAACATATATATTGGGATGGATTTTCCTATTTGAGTTACATCCTCATTTGGACATGTCTTGATTCAGTCTGTCTTTTCGGATTATTCCCGAATTGGCTATTTGTCAAAATGTCTTGTGCTTCCCAGTGGGTTGTTCCCCAGCGGAGTTTTTCGGGCCTCTACCCTTATACCGGTAGTTGTAAGTCCTATTTTCTTTGCCTTTTCAGCGGAATTCATGGTTATATACCTTTTATTCCTCGGCAAGAATTGGTGGTTTTCTACCTAGTAGGGGGTAGTCGTAAATCCTGTTTCTTACTCTCCAACAGAGTTTGTGATTTGTTATAAACCTTATTTTTTGGTTTCCCGTGCGGATTTGTGATTTGTTCTATCCCCACGCAGAGTTTGGTTTTCTACCCCGTATTCGGTAGATGTAAACCCTAATTCATGGTTATCCCCATCAGAGTATGGCTATTACCTCGTATTCGGTAGTTGTAAGTCCTATCTCTTTTCCCCTAACAGAGTAACCTTTGCGGTTCGTCCTGATTATAAGTGGATTCCTGTTGTAGTGGTTTTATCCCTAACAGAGTTGGTGTCTCCCTGTGGTGATTTCTATCCCCAGTTGAGTTTGTGGTCTTTTACCCCGTATTCGGTAGATGTAAAATCCCAAGTGTTGATGTTTCTCCCCAGCGGAGTTTGTGCCTTGTGGTACAGTTGGATAATTGCCGGATGCTTGCAATTTATCCCCAGCGGGTCTCCTTTCATTTACCCTTGCGTTCGTAATGTTGTTGCTCCTTTTTGATTGGTCATCATTATATACCTAGTTTGGTACCCCGATACCTTTCTTTTCGGTCGATTTATCCTTTATTAACCCTTATACCGGTTGTGGATAATCTTACATGCGAGTATGTTATTCACGGTCTGCCGGTAATGAATAATATATCTCATGCACTCTTCAGTCGAAGCCTTTTGTGTTTCCCTGGTCGAGTAAGTTTCGTTATTTCCCTTTGCGGATTCGAATATCTGTTGTTGGATGATTGCCGGATGCTTGCAATTCATCCCTTTGAGTTATCTTTCGTTTACCCGGATGCTTGGTATCGATTGTCTCTCTTTTTGGTTAGTCACCTATTATATACTTCGGTATCTCTGGTGTCTTTTCCTTTCGAGTATATTATTCACGGTCTGCTGGTAATGGATAATATGTCTCATGCGCTCTTTAGTTGGAATCCTTTGTTGATTTTCCCCAGCTGAGCAAAATTCGTATTCTTTGTAGAATCGAATATCCATCCCTTAACCAGTTTGTGTTTCGGATGATGAGTGTGTTTGGCATATATACCAATCCACGTTTTCGGTAGATCACCTATTATATACTTCGGTATCTCTGGTGTTTCTTACCATGCGAGTTTATTATCTACGTTCTGACGGTAATAGATAATATATCTCATGCGAGTTTTCTTATCCACGGTCTGCCGGTAATGGATATTATATCTCATGCACTCTTTGGGTTTGTGTCCCCAGTTGAGTAAGGTTCGTTTTCCCGTTGTGGATTCGAATGTCCATCTTGTAAGTCGATTTGCTTTTTCAAGCCCTCCTTTCGGATGATGAGTGTTTTGGCATATATACCAATTCACGCTTTGGTCGGTCACCTATTATATACCTCGGTATCCCTGGTGTTCCTTCCTTTCTGCTCCCTATTATGACTTTGGTCCCTTGTGGAGTCAGATTTTCCTGAGTTTATGTACCTTTTCCAGGTCTTTCTCAGATGTTTGGTTGATTGATATCTCTCACCCTTATACCGGTCTTAGATATTCATTCTTCCTGAGTTCGTTACCCTTATACCGGTAACATCTCATTCTTTGGTGCTTCCTCAGTGGAGTTTCCTGTTGCTTCTCCCCAGGAGTCAGCTTGTGTCTCTCCAATGGATGTTTTTCCTTTGGAATTTTCTCTTCCCCAGTGTGAGTCCTTCACTCCCCAGTGAGGTCTCCAGTCAGATTTCTGTTACCCTAATCAGAGTCGTGCCTTGTTCATGCTGTGTCAGTTTTGTTTTTCCCCAACTTAAAGTCGTGTCCTGCTCACGCATCCTTTTTCTTTTACTATCCCCAATAAGAGTATTGTTAGAGTCTCTGTTCCTGGTGAATGTATTACTCCGATGGATCATCTTTTCTTCTGTGTGAATCATACTCCCCACAGAGTTTGTGTCTTTTGCATACATACATTTGCATCATGAGGTCTCTTAGGGACCAAAATTTGTCTCATTACTATTATTTAAGCCCATTCTACCGCGTCGAGATGAAGATTTCTAAACTTCACTTCTCCGGCTAGAATGACCTTAAATAGGGGCATCTTTAAGACCCCAATTTTGTCCCTAAGATCCCTCATGGCATCATATCATATCATATCATTGCCTCAAGGATCTTTGTGCACATTTGCTTCCCTCCTAGTGGGTGGGTTATCTTGTGAGTGTGGTTCTTGATCACCAAGCATGTCTTGCATTTGTATATCATTGCTTTTCATCTGTTTATCAAACCAAAAGTACAAAAATATTGTCATCTAACCATGTTACTTGCAGATGAAGTCAGCTAGGTCAAAACAGTCAAATCAGCCATTGAACAATAGATGGTGGCCATTCTTGAAGAATTTGGGCACCATGATCATTCATCAAGAGTTCATATGAGTTGTGACATCATTTTGAATCAAGATATCAAGTGGTAGGGGCTTGGAATTCATCAGAACATGGTTCAGTCAACCAAAACCCTAGCAAAGTCAACTGTGGTCAACTGTGCATTTAATCAGTGATTTGATGGTAGGAATTGGTCTAAGAGGTCTCATTCATGTCCATATAAGCCTCATATAACATGTCAAACATCCACAGTGAAGAATTTGAAGTCAGACAAGAAATTTCCAAAAATAGAAAGTTGACCTGTAATTGGATTTTGCCAAAAATGGAAAATTCTTCTCCTCAAAATTACTTCATCATAAAAGCTTCAAATGAATTTTTGTCCAACATGAAAGTTGAAGATCTTGTTCTCCCATTTCCAAAAAGTCCAAGAACACTCATTTCTCATGTGTGGTTGGCAAGTTATGATCAAATCATTCTCAAAAATTTTTGAACTTCAAAGTGGCATATCTTCCAAACCATTTGGCCAAATTGAGTGAGGTTTTTTGCTACAAGTCATATTTGATGTGCTCTATCCAAATCCTTCATCACATTTTACCAAAAACCATCCAATCAAAATGGCCTTTTTCAAGTGGTTTGAATTTAAAAAGAGGAGGTGAAAAAATGACTTTTCAAATTGACCATTTCCAATGCATTTTACCATTTGCCAATGTTCAGAAATCATGTTTTGGATGTGCTTAAAGCCTAATTTTCGCACTGTAGCACATGCACATGCAGCATTTGAGTTAATTTTACTAATTGCCAAAAACACTTCATTTAACCAAATTGTGATTACCATTCCTTAACCAAGCTTATGCATCATTAAACAGAGTATATATGCTTCATTTCTGACTGCAAAAACCCTAGCCACACTTTGCCAAAACAGAAAAACTTCATTTTCTCTCAAACTCTCATTTTTCCTCACTTGAACTTTTTTCTGAAAATCTCAAAAGGACCCGTGTTCTTGAGCATTGTTCCATCATTTGCCATCATTTTGGAGGCCTTTGCAAGCTTTATCTCCCAACTGTAGAGCAAGAATCTGCACTGTTCCATTGAAGCACCTCACATGGCAGTTCTCGATTTAAGCATAACCCAACATTGTTGAGCTAAAATTCTTCCTCCATTCATCATCTGGAACATCCTTGCGCATCTGTTTCAGCTCATCATAGCCAAATAACCACTGTTCCATCATTGTTCTTCAAATTTGGTAAGATTTTGAACCTAGCTATTCTTGAAATCATAATGTGCTTTGAATAGCTCTTGCCTTGCTGGTTTTACTGAACTTTAAATCATGGAAAATGCTTGAGTATTAAGAAAGTTATGTTGACATGAAGTTTTATATATGGATGATATTTTGCTCGATTCTTCCATAATAACATGAGTTAGTGTAAATCAAGGTTGGATTTGTGATGTGCATGGTTTGCTGGTTTGAATGGTATGCTCATTTTCCAATTCTGGGGCAAAAGTTCATCACGATTGATGAACAAGATGAACAGTAGCCGAAACCCTAATTTCTAAAACCCAGGTCGCGTTTGGCTGCTGAGTTTTTTTGTTTTGCATGTTGCTTACTGTTCCATTGCCATGAAGCCAGTAAGAACGTGACACCTCCTTAAGTGAAACGCAGAGTTTCACTTAAGGGACCAAATAATTAGGGTCATGCCACTGCCGTGTTATAATTTCATTAAATCATTTTATTTTTTTAATTTTTATTTCATTTTGTATGCCAATCTTCCAAAATTCATAAGTCACTCAATTTTAATCCAAATTTGATGGGATTTTTTGTGAAATGCTCCTCATGACCTCTAGTTTTTTATGATGATTTTTCCAGATTATTTGCATGTGTGGATTTTAAAATGTGCTAGGGTTTGTTCATGTTGTCCATTTTATGTATGTTATGCCAATTTACTTGTGAAATGATGATGCTTAATCAAATGCCTCTGAATTTTTTTGTGCTTAAACTAGACATGTTCATGGTGATTTTGGTGTAGAGTTTGTGAATTTATCATTGCTGGTTGATGAGATATGAATTTTTGAATAGGGGTGTGACAATTTGTGTCACACCATTCATGTCCAACTTCATGATTTTAATTACCATGCTTATTGAATTCAAAATGGTCTGGATTTTTGCATGAACATACTTTTGGATGTTTAGAATACATGTGAATTTTTCTGGAATTATTGATGGCATTTCCTATTTGATTGGAATTTTCTCCCCTGTTTGGTCATTTGTTGATTTTTTGTGACACATGTTTGTATATGATTTGTGAAATTCTAATGCTTAATTTTATGGACTTGAAATTTGACATGTGAATTGTAGACATCTTAATGTTTGTCATGGTTTTAGTCCCATTCATTTATCATGTGTTGCCACTGTTTTATGATTTATTGAAGTTGGTGCATGTTTTGATGCTTTGTATGAGTTTGCTTGAACTTGCTTTGACTTTCTGATTTTTCATTGACCTACTTCCTTTGATCCAAATGAGCTGAAATTTGGTATGCTTATCATGTTATGGATGATGTTTGATCATGAATTATTTGAGAATTTTTTGAAATGTTTGTGATTGGATTTGACTTGAATCTTTCTGTTGACTTCTATGAGCTTCTATATGACATGTTTTGACCTAATTTGTTTGTGAAATGATAATGATGAATGATATGAATGTGAAACCACTTGGGTTTGTTTCTTAATTGTTTGAACTTGATTTTGGATAGCTTTCAATTGCTGTTTTGGATTTTTTATCTCCTTTTGACCCTAGGCTTGTCCTAGTGGTCTTGTTGCTCATGTTTGAGTTTGGTTTTTCAGGTTAAGAAGCAAATGCCTTAAGGAGACTTATGCAAGTTGATCAAGTTTGTTTGATTATCATGAACTAACTTGTTTGTTTTGTAGGATGCTTAGCTCTTATGCTTTGAGCTTTGTGCATTGCACATTTGACTGATTGTGTTGGTCCTTATCTTATATTGGTTTTGAATTTGAGTTGTGTACTGATTTTATTTGATTGATTTCAGGTACCTTTAGTTGCTAATAGTTCTTTGAGAACTTGCTTTGCTTTGCTTGATAGCATTTGCATTGAGGTAGAATCCTTTTTCTTCATGTAGTCTGGAAGACCTGGCCTGTTACTTGGCCAGGCAACTGTCTGAAGTCCTCCTTAAGAGGCAATGTCTGTGCTTGTTTACTTTTGTCCCAAGCAGGAAAAGTCCTTTGAATAAGGCAATTGGTAGACAAAAGAGATATGTAACCTATCTCCTACTATTCTGTGAGTCACTCACCTTGCTCACACTACTTGTGTTGATGCATAGTGAGTAAAAACCCAAGATCTATAGAGTCTAACTTGTGGAGAGAGTTCCTACTTTCTGAACTCCCACACCTTCTATCATTTGAAGCTCTCCCCGACCAGGGATAAGAGCATGAGGCACACCCCTCATATCCTTTCACCTGCTTCACCTTGGCTCTCAATGTCAAGGTTAAGAGCACCAGTAACCCTATTCCAGTTGGCTTCAATGCCTAACCCTTTGTATGAGCCTAATTGTTTGGTTATAGAGTGTGTTGAATGACTTTGATTGATTGATTACTTAGTTCATTTGTACATGTCTGCTTGCATGCTTTGTGCATTTATCATCATTAATTGCTCATTAGTGCATGATCATTTCATTTGTCTTTGTGACATATCTTTGTTGTTTGCCCATTGATGACAATTGTAAGACCATTCATTGGCCATTGTTCCTATGATATGGAAGTGAGTATAAGACCATTTCATTGGCCACTCATCTTCTCTTTGCTTGACGCTTTTGTTTGTTGTATGTGAGGATGCAATTGTAAGTCCGTGTAATTTGGCATTTGTTTTCCTATTATCATATGTTGGAGGTTAGAGTAAGCCCAGATAGATTGGCATCTAACATCCAAGTGTTTGCTTTGTTGTTGGAGATTGGTATAAGTCCAGATAGATTGGCATCCGGTATCCACTTTTTATTTCTTTGTTGAGGAGATTGGTATAAGTCCATAGAGTGGCCTCTGATATCCAGTTCTATTTTAGGAGATTGGTATAAGTCCAGTGATTGGCATCCGGTATCCGTTTTTGTTGACTTTCTTCTTTTGCTTTGCTTGTTTGTTATTGCTCATTGCCTATTCCAAAGGACACACTTGAGTCATCTTCTATATGATTTCAAGAGGTGAACCTTCTAGGAAGTTTTACACTCCATCTTCATCCATTTTATCCTAAACCTTTTCACCCATTACTTTCAAAACTTGAGATAGATATTGTGCAAACATCTTCATGCTTTTAAATTAAAAACCTGGACCCCAAGTCCTTGACTTTTTCAAACTCCATTTCATAGTACTTCTTTTGAATCAATCTTAATCATACTTTGACCCTCCTTTTGTGAATAATCATAATCAATTAACTTCACCCATTCAATTGTTTTATGGCTTTGTCCATTCTTGCTAAGTTTTCATACACTAGCCATAGGTTTGATTTATCCTAGTTGGTTGATGTCAATCTCACCTATTTGTCCTTAGTTGATTGAATTGTAAGTCTTCCTTGCTTATTATAGGGTTAACCCCTCACTAGCAAGTTGAAGCTGTTCTCACATGGTGGACTTGTTGTTTGTATAAGGTTGAGTTTTCTCCCGTGGATAACGTAAGACCTTAAGGCTTGTGTTTAAAATTGAATCCACTAACTTTTGGAAATCTTTTAGCCGAACTACGGCGTTTTGATCCTTACCTTTGATGGGAGGTACGTAGGCAACGGGTTCATCCGTTCGAACACAAAAATAATAAAAATTGTATATTCTTCTCTCATCATCCCAATCATGTTTGCACAATAAATATTTCATAACAAATAACAATTTTATACAACAAGTGTGAAAAGGGCTCCCTAGGAGTACCTAGGACGTAGTGGGTGCCTAACACCTTCCCATTGCGTAATTTACCCCTTACCCAGACTCTCTGATCTTTTGATTAGTTTTCTATGTGTAAAACTTCTTAGGCTTTTGTTCGCTTTTTAGCCAGTCCTTTGGATAAATAAAAGTGCGGTGGCGACTTGATTCATTGTATGCTTTGCTTATGGTTTAATCAATAAATCATATAGCGACGAATACACCGCTACACTATGTATTCAGCTTGATATATAACACAAACACCATTTTCATCTTTGAATACTTTCGAATATGTAGGAGCAGGAGTCCTTACACGCTCCATGCCAATCTTCTTAACATTTTTCTTGGCACATTTGCTTTGAGATGGAAAAATAGACTCTTCTATCTGCTTGACTTGTAGCCCAAGTCCAACAAAGCTCTTCCCAACTTCAGACTGCATTTGACGAGCAACATGTTCTACCATCTGATCTGACCTCCTACCAAACCCAATATTATCCACATCTGTTTGAGCCACCATGAGCTTTTCTCCTTATGGTTTCAGACAACAATCTTTGAAGATTTCAACCACATCAGATTTATTTTTGGTCCAGATGTATCTGGAGAAATCATCCACCGCTGCAAACTTCTTTCCACCAAGGCTTTTCACCTGCATGGGTCCCATCAACTTCATATGGAGGAGTTTCAACCCTTTGGAAATGATGTTAAGTCTGATTTTCTGGTGTGATATCCTTGTCTGACATTTCCCACAGACTTTCAATTTGGGAGTTTTTCTAGCAGATATAATCATCTTCATGCCTTTCTCCTTGACTGAGGTACATTTTGAGGAGTAACTAATTTGATAGTTCCACATGTAACAGTTGTCTTTGGTTCTGACTCCTTCCATGATTACTTCACTTTCTTTGTTGGTAATCACACATTCAGTTTTAGTGAAGTTAACAGTTAGACCTTGGTCACATAATTGACTGATGCTTATTAGATTTGCAGTCAAGCCCTTAACAAGTAGGACATTGTCAAGATCAGGAATTCCAGGGTAATCAAGCTTACCAATCCCCTTGATTTCACCCTTTGCTCCATCACCAAAGGTTACATAGCTTGTGGCATGAGGATGAAGGCCCGTTAGCAGGTTTTTGTTTCCAGTCATGTGTTTGGAGCACCCACTGTCAAAATACCAATCTTCATTGGCTGAAACTCTGAAGGAAGTGTGAGCTATTAGACTTTTAACATTAGTCTTAGGAACCCATTGCTTTTTGTTGACAGGCCTGTACTGTTTGGGTCTGGGTTGATAGTGAGTCTGATGATGAACAGGGCTAGGATAACCATACAGCTTATAGCAGAAGGGCTTCAGGTGACCAAATTTCCCACAGTAATGGCATCTCCATCTTTGGTATTTCCCTTTCTGCTGTCTTCTCTTCCGATGTTGTGACATCACAAATTTGCTTTTACTATGGCTGCATTTTGGTTTGGCTTGAGGTTTGCAACCAGTGTAACTGCACTCAGGCTTATATTCATTATACCCAATGCCAGATTTGTCTCATGTTATTTGTCCAGTTTGGAGAATCTTGTCTTGGGAGTCAGATCCATTGTTTAACATCCTTACATACTTGGTCATCTCTTCTAGTTTAGAATTCAAGAACAAAGCTTCAGTTTTTAACTTGGAGATGATTTCCACATTGTCTGCCTTCTCATTCTCCAGCTGTACTATCTTCTGGCTTTCAACTTGTTGACTTTCATCTATCTTGGCCTTCTAAACCACTACTTCTGTTTTCAATTTGGAGATGATTTCCAAGTGTTCTACCTTCTCATTCTCAAGTTGAGTTATTTCCTTCTTCTGGCTTTCAACCTGTTTACACAACTCTACACTTTTGAGACACAACTTTCTGTAGGTAGTGGCCAACTCTTCAAAGGTTACTTCACCATCACTTGAGTCTTCATCAGAATCCCATCTTCTAGTCAAGGCAGTCATAAGATTTGCAGATTCTTTTGTTTCACTTCCATCTGACCAAGTGGCAGCAAGACTCCTCTTCTATTTCTTGAGGTAGGTCCCACATTCAGTTCTAATGTGTCCATACCCATCACATTCATAGCACTGGACTCCTTTTTCTTCTTTGGACTTCTCCTCTGACCTTACTCTTCTTCCATTGCTGATGTCATATGAGATGTTCTTGACATTTGCCTTGGATCTCACATCCATTTTCTTTAACAATCTGTTGAACTGTCTCCCCAACATTGCAACTTCATTGGCCCATTCTTTATCCACATCTTGACTGTTTTCCTCTTCTGTGTTTGATATGAAGGCAATGCTTTTGGTTTTATTTTCAGTTCCATCATTCAATCCCATCTCAAAGGTTTGGAGAGAACCAATTAGCTCATCTACCCTCATGTTGGAAATGTCTTGAGACTCTTCTATGGCAATCACCTTCATTGCAAATTCTTAGGGAGTGACCTGAGTATTTTTCTTACCAGCTTTTCATCTGTTATCTTCTCTCCCAGGGCTCCTGAAGCATTAGCAATCTCAAGGATACTCATGTGAAATTCATGAATGTTTTCATCTTCTTTCATCCTTAAATTTTCAATTTTGGAGGTGAGCAGCTGAAGTCTAGACATCTTTACCCTAGAGGTGCCTTCATGAGTGGTCTTGAGAATGTCCCAAGCATCTTTGGCCACTTCACAGTTGTTTACCAGCCTGAAAATATTTTTGTCTACCCCATTGAATATTGCATTCAATTCTTTAGAGTTTCCAAGAGTAAGATCATCCTCCTCCTTGGACCATTGTTCTTCAGGCTTCTTCTAAGTAGTGGATTCTCGTTCTTTAGTAATGACAGGATGCACCCAACCTGTTAGCACAACTTTCCAAGCCTTGTTATCAAGAGATTTCAGAAAAGCTACCATTCGAGGTTTCCAATAGTCATAGTTAGAACCATCCAAAATTGGTGGCCTATGAACAGATCCTCCATCTCTCTCCATTGTACCAGAAAGTATTGCCCCTAGATCTCACCCAGAACCAGAGCAGGATGCCCGCTCTGATACCAATTGAAATTCTGGTATCAGATATAAGATGTCGAAGGTAATGTCACGATACTAATATCTGTTAACACACAATGGATAAAAAATACAGAATGGTAAAGCAAATAACACAAGCAATTGTTCACCCAGTTCGGTCCAGCTCTCCGTACACTTCAACAAGTTACAGTCTTTCTCACCTAATCTCTACCCGTGCAATTTCTACCTAAGCACTCTTAGATATGAGAACCCACTCACTTCCCTTACAATCACACACCAGTGATTTTAAACAACAATCCCTTGTGAAAAGAAAATACTTTTCAATTACACACTCTTGATTTTACTTTACAGTTTTAATCAAGAAGACACACTTTTGATCTTGCTTCAAAGCTTTGATCAAGAAGACACACACTCTTGCTTAACAGCTTTAGAGTGACAAATTACAACCACAAATCAGTCCAATTCAATCATCTATGGATGACTTGAATGACCTACAAGTCTTACGACTAAACAGACACAAACCCTAGCTCTCTCTATATATTTCGCTCTGTCTTGGTTGTGTGTTCAAACAGGTTTTCTAAGTCCCTTTTTATAGAAGCCTTCTGCTGGGCTTGGACATCTTGAAAACCCTAAATCTATTTTCCAATCAAATCTTTTTATAACAGCTGTATAGATCTCCTTGGAAAATAAGTAAATCTGGTTGTAATCCATGATTGAATGCGGCAGCTAGCCATATCTTCAATCATCCAAAGATTGCCATTAATTGTGCAATCACAAAACACCAGACATTCATACTGAATGTTCTGTGTACATGGTGTCCTGACATCGGGTCTGACATCCTGGAAAAATCCTGCATAATCCAATAATTCCTTTTATAACTTCCAGCAGGTACAACCATATCAGATGCCATGACATTATCTAGGTCATCTGAAACAATCCTGCATGAACATGTCTTTCATTTAAGCTCCAGCAGGTAAATAGGATATCTCATGTTAAGACATCACACATGACATCTTGTGAACACTCTTTGTTTTACCAAAATTGCTGCCAACACTTAGAATCAACACTATCCACAGCGAAGATCAAGAAAAAACTACCTTTACATGCCCTTATGGAACTTCTGCCTACAGACGAATGTCGTTCGGCCTCTGTAATGCCCCAGCTACTTTCCAACGCTGCATGATGTCAATCTTTGCAGATTACATAGATGGTATCATGAAAGTGTTTATGGACGATTTCTCGGTTTGCGGATTTGATTTCCACAATTGTCTTGCTAACCTTGAGAAAATCCTGGAGAGATGCGTGGAGGTAAACCTCGTGCTAAACTGGGAAAAATGTCATTTCATGGTAACCGAAGGAATAGTTTTAGGACATATAGTTTCCGAAAAAGGTATAGAGGTAGATAAAGCTAAAATAGAAGTTATAGAAAACCTAAAACCACCAAAAACCATAAGAGAAGTCCGAAGCTTTCTTGGACACGCTGGATTCTATCGGTGTTTTATTAAGGACTTCTCTAAAATCACCAAACCTTTAACTGGACTTTTAATGAAAGATGCTGAATTCATTTTCGATGAAAAATGTAATGACGCATTTAATCTTTTAAAGCAAGCGTTAGTATCGGCACCCATTATGAAACCACCTGATTGGTCGGAACCTTTTGAGATAATGTGCGATGCTAGTGATTACGCAGTTGGAGCCGTTCTAGGACAAAGGAAAGATAAAAAATTACATGCCATTTATTATGGCAGTAGAACCCTAGATGCTGCCCAACTTAACTACGCAACAACTGAAAAAGAATTACTCGCTGTAGTATTCACTATAGACAAATTTAGATCTTATCTAGTAGGAGCAAAAATTATAGTTTACACCGATCATGCTGCCATTCGTTACCTATTAAGTAAAAAAGATGCCAAGCCCAGGTTACTCCGATGGATTCTATTACTACAAGAGTTCGATTTAGATATAAGAGATAAAAAAGGCACTGAAAATGTAGTAGCCGATCACCTTTCTAGGCTAGAACATCTAAAACCTGAACTAGTACCCATAAATGATGATTTTGCCTATGATAGACTGATAGCTAGAGTAGAAACCATTGAAGATAATAACCTAGACCCTTATGAGCACCCCCAAAATTCCTTAGCAATAAGTAACGTACCTTGGTATGCAGATTTCGTTAATTACCTAGCTGCTGATATAGTACCCCCTGATCTTGACAACCACCGCAAGAAGAAATTCTTCCACGATGTGAGAAACTTCTATTGGGACGAACCGCTCCTTTTCAAAAGGGGTAAAGATGGCATTTTTCGCTGTTGCATTCCAGAAGAAGAGGTAAATAATATTATCGAGCATTGTCATTTTGCACCTTATGGTGGACATGCGAGCACCTCTAAGACATACGCCAAGATTCTTCAAGCTGGCCTATTCTGGCCTACCATGTGGCGTGATGTCTATGCTTGCATTGTCAAATGTGATAGATGCCAACGCACTGGAAACATTTCAAGACGTGATGAAATGCCTCTAAGAAACATTCAGGAAGTAGAACTCTTTGACGTATGGGGTATAGATTTCATGGGACCTTTTCCACCATCCTTAGGAAACAGATATATCTTAGTAGCTGTGGACTATGTGTCTAAGTGGATTGAAGCTATAGCTGCACCCACAAACGACACTAGGGTAGTAATCAAACTATTTAAAAACTATATATTCCCTAGATTTGGAACACCACGTTTAGTCATAAGCGATGGAGGATCACACTTTATATCGAGAATATTTGACAAACTTTTAAGAAAATATGGAGTTAGGCATAGAGTAGCAACACCATACCACCCACAGACTAGTGGCCAAGTAGAAGTATCTAATAGGGAGATAAAACAAATCCTAGAGAAAACTGTTTCTATTTCTAGGAGAGACTGGTCTCAGAAGCTTCAAGAAGCATTATGGGCCTACAGAACCGCTTTCAAAACCCCTATAGGAACTACTCCTTATCAACTAGTCTATGGAAAATCTTGTCACTTACCTTTTGAATTAGAGCATAAGGCCTATTGGGCCATTAAAACTTTGAATTTAGACTACCTAGCCGCTGGAGAAAAGCGTACCCTAGACATTCATAAATTAGAAGAACTTAGGCAATCGGCCTACGAGAATGCGAAAATATATAAAGAGAGGACAAAATCCTATCACAACAAAAGAATAGTAAAGAAAAACTTCAATATAGGCGATCCTGTTATCCTTTTTAACTCTAGGTTACGACTCTTCCCTGGAAAGCTACGTTCAAGATGGACCGGTCCTTTCGAAGTATCAAAGATTCTGAGGTCCAGAGCCGTAGAAATCAAGAACGACACCTGTAGTCCATTCATCGTAAATGGACAAAGACTGAAGCTCTACGAAGGAGGAGACATTCCAGCATACTACTCGAGACACACCCTGATTGATCCACCGATTCCTACTACTACAGGTGTATAAATTCTAATCGTCAAGCTAATGACGTTAAGCAAGCGCTGCGTGGGAGGCAACCCATGGTTTTTCTTTCATTTTACTTTTTCGCATTTATTTAATTTAATTTTTCTTTTATTTTATTTTATCATATTTTGCATTGAGACTAAGATTTGAATGGTTTGTATTTTCAGGATCACTTTCTTAACTTTTACAGGATACAGGATTTCGATGACATGCACGTGTCCTATAGAGATAATGCTCAGAGGGAGCGCTACATTGCTTTGTATCAGCGCCCTATGGCACCCACACGTTATCCTGATCAGCACTGTATGGAGGCACTGGGTATCGAGCCGAGTATCTGATTCCTTAGCCACCAGCTTCACTGGGACGAGTTTGCTGATGACTTGAGTAACACCTACAGGAACCTGACATTGGAGTTCCTGAGTTCATTTGACTATGACCCATATTCTGGACCAGATAGGAATGCTGCTTTCAGGCTTTTCGGAGTTGAGTACTCCTTCAGCCAGAAAGAGTTCGGGGACTTATTGGGTTTCCAGACCACTCCTGATGCTATCCCAGAGACACCTATGGGATATTTCCTGGGTAAGGAGGTTGAGAAGTTTTGGAGTGATATATCAGGTGGCGGAAGCCAGGATCCATCTATGCAGCTGTCTCATGTCATACATAACCCCGCCTTCAGATACTTTCAGATGATATTAGCATATTCCTTCCTGGGAAGGCCGGATGCAGAGACACTACTGAGTGAAGAGGAGATCTTCCTATTATTTTGTGCATCCCAATCTCGCCTAGTCGCATGTGGGAACTCCTTGTTATACAGTCTCAGCGGTATCTCCAGATCTACCGAAGGAGTCATCCATGTTGGCGGAATCATCCCGCAGATTGCTGTCGCTTTAGGTCTGTCTCGAAAGCTGTTACATCTTCGAACCTACTGTGGGTACACTACCATGGACATCGATTTCTGTTTGACCAGAGGATTGATGAGGATAGCCTCTTTCCACCCATGTCAGTTCCGACTGCTAATCGACAGCGAGGCTATTCACTATTTCACACTGCCAGATCCTATGATGACCAGTGTGCATGATCCAGCGAATTGGAGTTATGCTCTAGAGGGCCAGGGAGAGACCGTTAAGGAACCGAGATCACCACCCATTGCTGAATACACGCCTACACCACCATCTCCCAGAATCACTGTTTCCTCTAATAATCTTTCATTGCAGACACCCGACATCCGCACTCAGATTGCTGAGTGTCGTAGAGAGATCGCAACGCTTAGATAGGAGGTGGCAGACCTCACTATATAGATGGGAGTGTCTAATCTCACCCATGCTACCGAAGCCGACTGTCTATATCAGGAGATCGCAGAGCTCAAGCAAGAAGTAGCCATGCTCTGTGGTTCCTCTCAGGAAGATGACATCCCCACTATATGATCTCACCATTTAATCTTATCTTATCTCCTTTTTATATTTCTCGTATTTATATAACTCATCTTATATTATCGCATTTTGAATATTACATAAAATCTATCCATTAGTATTTCTATTTTTATCTATATATGTTCTATGTTTATTTTATTTGCATTTTAATTTTTCAGTTATTTATTTATTTATTAGTCTAATATTTGATTTTTGTTTTTATTTTTATTTTTATCTTTTATTTTTTCCTTTATAAAATTATGCAAGTCAAAGATACTAGGAAAATCACAAGACAAATGCTATCCGGACCCCTCAAAGCCAAAAGACAAGAGAAGCCCAAGCCAAAGGACCAAAATCCGGCCCAACCAGATTTTGCCTTGTGGCGCCCGCCATAGACCCTGTGGCGCCCGCCACAACGTCTGTAAAAGGTCGGGGCAGAACCCCTTTCTTCACCATTTTTGCAACTTACAACCTTCCAAACCCATTTTTTCACCTTGGAAAAACATCCTTGAACCCACAAAAAGCTCATACTTTTCTAACCACCACACCACACAAATCATTATTCCAATTTCCATTTTCGATTTCATCCGTCGAATTTTGTAAAAATCCAACCTTTTCACAAACCACTTCATCTTCTTCATCACTTTTCAAGAGCATTCAAATGGAGTTTAACGGATTCATTCTTCGAGGCGGGAAACCGGGGGATAGACAAAGAAAAATTATTGAACGGTTGCAAAATCGGGAAATCCTCCCGACAAGGTATGTTGACGAAAACTGTCTCTACACATTAGGTATCTATCATAACATATTTCATTTATTAGATAATTTAGGTTTGCATAATTTCTTTTCCAATAAAGAACCTACCTATAAGCAGTTGACAATTAAATTTTTGAGTTCCTTAATTTATATTGTCAACCCTAACACTGCTAGCACAGTTGGTACTATCAAATTTAGAATGTTTGCTGTTGAATACCAATTCAGTACCGACGAACTAGCCAGCTTGTTAGGAATCCCTCATGGGGACGGTGCTATTTGTGAGGCCCCTTTGGATTCTGAATGGTCTGTTGAGGTATTTTCCTTCTGGGAGCGTCTATCAAACACTTCCATAAACTCTTTTGGAGGAGTTCTTGCCTCAACTATCCATAACCCGGCCATCAGAGATTTTAGATATCTGTTGGCATGCACTATTTTTAGCCGGGAGAATCCAAATAAGGTTAATGCTAGAGAGCTTCTATTTTTGCAAGGAAGCCTCACAAATAGACGTATTAATTCGGTCCTGTTCATGCTTGCTCATATGACTTTAACCTTGAATAAAGCGGGACCGATTTCTTTTGGTGGATTGATTACGTCTATTGCTCGGGCACTTAACCTGAACAATAAGATGGCTACCCTAGACCCCTTACCTCCTCGCACAATTAACCTAAAATTTCTGAGAGACATGAAATTGTGCCGTTCAAGGAGAGAAGGAGGTTATACACTTATGGTTCATGGTGTAGCCATCCCATCTGTTGTCCTACCTTGCACTAGACGTACAAATATACGAGATGAGAGGAATTGGACCTACGTTTTAGATGCTCCACCTGTTTTGGGTCCTCTTCCTCCTAACATTCCTGATGAGGCGGGACATGACACTGATGATGAATATGATCGGAGAGAGAGAGAGATCTCCCGTACCCCATGTGTCCCCTCATCATCCTTCACCACCACACATCACACCATCTTCTTCTTCTGCAGGTACCACTCCTGGCTTCTATATTACAGAGGAGATGTGGCGTGACCACATGGCCAGAGAGCAAAGGCGTGACGACCTACTCTCTACCATCTAGCAACAAATGGCAGATAACATGCGCTTCATGCAAGAGTCGCAGCGGAGGACAGACAGGTCCTACGACACTGTTCTACAGTCCTTGCAAACGATCACAGATTCACAAGCCTGCAGCAACACTACCAACAGAGACACATGACACTCATTGAAGCCACTCAAGGTTCCATTATGGGTAACCTTCGAGAGGTGAGGACCGCTCAGGATGCCCTGCAGGCGAGGATGGATAAGAGAGACTGTCGTCGTACCCGATCCCGTCGTCCACCTCAGGATGGCGAGGGCACTAGTGGTCAACAATAGGTTGTCAGGTAACTCTTCCCTTATCTTATTTCGAAACATTGGGGATAATGTTCGATTTAAGTGTGGGAGGAGACTCTATCGTCTTTTCTTTATTGCTTTTCTCGTTTTTCCTTTATCGCTTTTTCTTTGCTGTTTTTAGATAGTTTATTTATTGTTATTTCCTTTTAGTTGTTTATTTTGCTTTTTAGTATAATGCATGAGTCTGACGAGTCACCAAATATAGTAGATCTTTAGTACAATCCTACCTCCCCATACCTTTAGCCCCATCGAATTTTTTTATTTTTATTTTTTTGCAAAAGAAAATAGTATTATTTCAAAAGTTTTCAGGTTTTAAAGACATGTTTTGAGTAAGGATGCGGTGACTTGGGAGAACTTTGCGAAACATCAGTATTATTTTAGCACCATAGACTTCGTAAATATAGGAACCATTCCCGAAACCCCATATACCATGGCCTTAATCATCATTTCCGGCCTACGCATCCTCTACGTAGGGGACCGATGCAAATAAGTGAATGATCCAGAAAAACAAAAAAATAAAAGAAAGCAAAAAGGCAACTCCGGTATAGGTGACCCTCACAAAGTCATTTAAACCAAAGAATTGTAAAAAAATTGCTACAAAAAGAAAAATAAAAAGAAAAAGAAAAAACTTACCCACTATTAGTTGGTTCAGAGGTATCTGGCACTGAACTCGGTAGGGCGGATTACGATCCGATCCCCCACAACTACAGTTGGGTCCAATAAAAGGGTTTACACATGTTTATGTGCCAGAAACCCCATGCTCAGATCATAATCACTAACAGGCCACTCTACTACGAAGCATGTACGAATAACGGGCTTAATGTGATTGCGCCTGAATGAAAAGGACACAAAAAGAGATGAAGAGGCAGGCCTAGGTATTGTGGGATAATATGGGTTGGTTAATATAGGAATGAAGTTTATGTCCGTATTTGCGGATTAGTGTCATCATGATACCCTTAGTTCACTCAGTTAGTACCTATCACTGCATCCCGACTTGAACTTGGAATTTTTACCTGAAGCACTCGTTTACATGGCTGACGAAGTACCACATAATCGTCCTCTCAAATTCTACACTACCCCATCTCAACAAGAACCTCACAACAGCATTGCTGCTCCCGCTATAAATCGAAACGATTTCGAGCTGAAACCCTCACTCTTATCAGCCGTCCAACAACATCAATTTGCTGGAAATCCAACAAAGGATCCTAATGAACACCTGACCAAGTTTGTGCAGTATGCCGATACTGTAAAAGCGAATGGTGTATCTCAAGATGCGATAAGACTGCGCCTTTTTCCCTTTTCTCTAAGAGACAAAGCTTGGGCTTGGTTGCAATCCTTGCCCTCTAACTCCGTTACAACATGGGAGGAGCTGAAGAACGTCTTCTTATCCAGATACTTTCCGCCGAGCAAAACTGCTATGCTGAGAGCTCAAATCAACGGATTCAGGCAAAAAGATGTGGAATCTCTCTACGAAGCATGGGAGAGATACAAGGATATGATGAGAATATGTCCATATCACGGTCTAGAAGACTGGGTGATCATTCACACTTTTTATAACAGGCTTCTGTACAACACAAGACTTACAATAGACGCTGCCGCAGGCGGTACACTTATGGATAAGCCATACACCGAAGTCTATCAACTCATTGAAAACATGGCCCAAAACCATTGCCAATGGGGAGGTGAACGAACTCCAGTGGAAAAGTCCCAGACTAAGGGTGGAATGTACGAAATCAGTAGCCTTGACCATGTTCATGCAAAGGTAGATGCCCTTGTCCAAAAATTAGATAACTTGACCATACCACCCGCAGCCACCGTGGCTGCTGTGACTCCAAACTGTGAGTTATATGGAAATCCTGAACACACTGCACAAGAATGTCAAATACTAGCAGGAGTCCCAACAGATCAAGTGAACTACACTCAAGGAAATCCCTATTCAAATACTTACAACCCTGGTTGGAAAAACCATCCAAATTTCTCGTATAAGAATAACAATGCCCTTTATGCACCTGGCCAAGCACCAGCTGTTCCGCCTGGATATCAAAAGCCAGCTAACAATGCTCCTAACATGCCTAGGAAGTCAAATCTCGAGTTGATGATGAAAAGCTTCATAGCTACTCAAGCTCAAACAAACAAGGACTTCTTGAACCAGAACATACATACTAGCGAGCAACTTAAACAAGTAGCGAATAAAGTAGACGCCTTAGCCACCCACAATAAGATGCTGGAAACACAGATTTCACAAGTGGCTCAACATCAAGCGTCTACAGTCGCTCCAACTGGAACATTTTCTGGACAGCCGCAACCCAATCCGAAGGGACATGCAAATGCCGTTATACTGAGAAGTGGAAAAGAAGTAGATGGACCCGTAGATCCGAGACTCCAAAACCCTGCCATGTACCAAAAACCAGATAAAACCTCAACTGAGCAGGTGGATGAACCAAAGGAAACAGAAGATAATAACCAGGAGGCCGAAGAGAAAGAGAAACCTTATGTGCCTCCACCACCTTATAAACCACCCATTCCGTATCCTCAAATACTTAAAAGTTCTAAAACTGCGAATCAATTTAGGAAATTTGTTGAGCTTCTGAAGCAATTAAACATTACTTTACCCTTTACAGAAGCCATCACACAAATGCCTTCCTATGCCAAATTTCTTAAGGAAATCCTATCCAATAAGAAAAAGATTGAGGATGACGAAACAGTTACACTTACTGCCGAGTGTAACGCCATAATCCAGAACAACATGCCTCCCAAACTAAAAGACCCGGGTAGTTTCTTGATAACACTGAAATTTACCGTATTTTCGACTCCGATTTCACATGCATTCTAGTTGTTTTAATGTTATTTTGTTGTGTTATTGCTATGTTTTCCTTTGTTTTCAGGTTTTTACTTTAATCGGAGCCCCGATCGAGAAAAGGAGCGAAAAAGAGCAAAAAACCCTAAAATTCAGCATTTTGTACTTGTGGCCTACCCCATGGCTCGCGCCACAGACCCTGCCATGACGTGTCCAAGCTCAACTTCCCTCAACTCCCACGTTCCCCACTACCTCCACTAAGGTGCCTCACTTTGGCCTTGTGGCGGGCGCCATGGCCTTGTGGCGAGCGCCACAAGAGGAAAATAGTTTCCCTCCCATTTTCAAGTTGAAGGGCATCCAAGTCATTTCCATCTTTTTACTTGCTTATAAATAGAAACTCGAATTCACTTTTACAATCATCCAAACTTAGAGCAGAGGCAAACTCAGAGCAACTTTGTTTCATTTAGGCATATATTCAGTATTTTAAAGTGGAAATCGCTTCGCATTGGAGTGTTACGACAATTGTGTAATCAAGTCTGTGATAGAGTCTGTAATCGAGTTTGGAGCACTCTGGAAGGAAGTTAATCCTGCCGCCATTTTCATTTCCGCTTTGCAATTTATTCAACCCTCCTATTGGAGCAGGTTTTTATTACTTGCCTTTACTTTATTTATTTCCCGCACTCGCTTTACTTTATTTATTTCTCGCACTCGCTTTACTTTATTTATTTCCCGCACTCGCTTTACTTTATTTATTTCCCGCACTCGCTTTACTTTATTTATTTCCCACACTCGCTTTACTTTTATTTATTTCCTCGCACTCGCTTTAAATTATTTATTTCCTCGCACTCGCTTTACTTTTATTTATTTCCTCGCACTCGCTTTAAATTATTTATTTCCTCGCACTCGCACTACTTTTATTTACTTTCCGCACTCGCACTACTTTTATTTACTTTAATGCACTTTTACTTTACCATGTCTCACTAAATCTATAAGGTTAGAATGTAAGAATCGTAATTGAACCGATAATCCATACAATTGTTCGTAGAAGCACTTAAGGGCTATTTTAACTTTCAACTTAAGTTTTCCCGCACTTCAATTCCGTTAGGTAAGATCGAAAGCCGTCCAACGTCTTTTTAAACTTAATTGTTTTTAACTATTTCAAAAATAGCGAAAGCGCTTTGTTTAGTTCATTAGGAGATTTTAACATTAATAAGAAAAGAGATTTTAAAACTCTTTTGGGACGCGTTTATAAGTTTAGAGTCTGGTTCGTAAGAACCTCTTTTGGTTAAGAAATCCAGGTTATAATACTTTTCAACTTAGTCAAGATACTATATTTCTTAAAAATAGGTTTAATTCTCTAACGCAATGCGCGCCTTTTTATAAGTGACAATAGGAGGGTTTGATTAGGGAGTACAACTCGGTTCTGAATACGCGAAAGCGACAGTTCTTGTTAAATTAGTTCTTTTCAAAGTAGGAAACACTGCCCATAAGTAACTCTATTAGCAAGTACTTGGATTATTAATTGATTACGTGAATTACATTCGACCTTGTCTTTATTAATTAAATTTATTTCAATACTTTACTTTTCATTGCACACTACAAAAACACCTATTTTGATTGCCTTTGATAAACACCATAACGACAGATAACGATAGATTGACACTTGGTCTCTGTGGATTCGACAATCTTTTATATTACTCTGACGCGTTCGTATACTTGCGAAACACCGCATCATTTCTCCATACCCTGTGTCATTGGAAAGTTCGTCATAGACAAAGCTCTATGCGATCTAGGAGCCAACATTAGCGTAATGCCCCTAACCATTTGTAGAAGGCTCAGTATGGGAGAGTTAAGACCGACAAAATATCCTATCGGTATATTAGAAAATGTCCCAGTTCGTGTAGGGCAATTTTACATTCCTACCGATTTCATAATCATGGACATTAAAGAAGATGCCAGTACACCTATCATTCTAGGAAGGCCATTCTTGGCTACCGCCGGAGCCATCATAGACGTAAAAAGAGGTAAGCTGATATTCGAAGTTGGAGAGGAAAAGGTGGAATTCATCTTAACCCAATTCTTACAAGCGCCAACTATAGATGACACCTACTATCTGCTCGATGTCATAGACGAATGCGTGAGAGAGATGGAGATGGAAGAAACCACGTACTCCGAAATAATGAAAATCCAAATCCCTCCAATCCTCGAAGACAACCATTGGCATGAACCATACCAAAACGAAAGTCTAAGCGAATGCTTAGCACTTACACCCGACCAGATGCCATGCCCAAAGAAACCTAACTTGGAATTAAAAACGCTACCAAAGAACCTAAGATACAAATTCCTAGATACTGAACTGAAAAAACCAGTAATAATCAACGCCGACTTAGGACAGATGGAAACCGAGAAATTACTAGATGTTCTAAGAAAGTATCCAACAACGTTAGGATATAACATCCCCGATCTAAAAGGAATAAGTCCTTCGATCTGTATGCATCGTATTATGCTGGAGGAAGACTGCAAAACCTCTAGAGAGCACCAGAGAAGGATTAATCCAATCCTAAGTACCGTAGTCAAGGATGAAGTAAAGAAACTTGTAGACGCTGGAATCACATACCCAATCTCAGATAGTTAATGGGTTAGCCTCGTTCATGTAGTACCCAAGAAAAGAGGTGTTACAGTTGTTAAGAACGAGAAAGGCGAATCCATAGCACAAAGAGTTATGACCGGAAGTAGAATGTGTATTGACTATAGAAAACTGAATAAAGCCACTCGTAAAGATCATTTCCCTCTACCTTTCATTGATCAAATGCTTGAACGACTGGCTAAGCATTCCCACTTCTGCTATCTAGACGGTTATTCATGATTCTTTCAAATCCCAATCCATCCTGACGACCAAGAAAAGACTACCTTCACATGCCCTTATGGTACATTCGCCTACCGACGAATGCCGTTTGGCCTATGTAACGCTCCCGCAACATTTCAAAGATGCATGATGGCAATCTTCGCAGATTTTATAGATGACATCATGGAAGTCTTCATGGATGATTTTTCTGTCTGCGGTCAGAGTTTTGAAGGTTGTCTATCTAACCTCGAAATGGTACTCGAAAGATGCGTGAAAGTAAACCTCGTTCTAAACTGGGAGAAATGCCATTTATGGTTCAACAAGGAATTGTATTAGGTCACGTGGTATCTGACAGAGGAATTGAAGTGGACAAAGCTAAAATCGAAATTATAGAGAACCTTCAACCTCCGAAAACCGTTCGAGAGATAAGAAGCTTTCTAGGACACGCCGGTTTCTACCTACGTTTTATTAAAGATTTCTAAAAAATAACCAAACCACTTACAGGATTATTAATGAAGGATGCTGACTTCATATTTGATGAAAAATGCTTAACAACGTTCAACCAACTGAAAACATCTTTAATCACCGCACCCATAATGTAACCACCTGACTGGAGGTTACCATTTGAAATCATGTGCGATGCGAGTGATTACGCAGTGGGCGCAGTACTAGGACAAAGGAAGGATAAGAAGCTTCATGCTATTTACTATGCGAGCAGAACACTTGATCTAGCCCAAATGAACTATGCCACCACTGAAAAAGAACTTCTAGCTGTCGTGTTCGCATTGGACAAATTCCGTTCCTACCTGGTGGGGGCGAAGATTATCATCTATACCGACCACGCTGCTATTAGATATTTGTTAAGTAAGAAGGATGCCAAACCAAGACTTTTAAGATGGATACCGCTCTTACAAGAATTTGATTTAGAAATAAAAGATAAGAAAGGTTCTGAGAACGTATTAGCAGACCACTTATCTCGTATCGAAGGGAACAAGCCTGAACGAACCCCAATTAATGACGATTTCCCTTACCAACGACTCATAGCCCAAATGGAAAGTGATATGTCTGAACTGACATTAAGTGATACAGAAATAGAAGAATCCGTGGAAGAAGTACAGGCGAATGCAACTCTGCCGTGGTATGCTGACTTTGTCAACTACCTAGCCGTCAGAATACTTCCACCAGACCTATCTTACCAACAAAAGAAGAAATTCTTTCATGACCTAAAACAGTATTACTGGGATGAACCCCTTCTTTTCAAACGAGGGACCGACGGTATTTTCCGTCGATGTGTTCCTGAGGATGAAATCGATGATGTAATCTCTAATTGCCATTCCGCTCCCTATGGAGAGCATGCAAGTACCTCAAAGACCTGCACTAAGATCCTGCAATCCGGCCTATTTTGGCCTACTCTATGGAAAGACGTCCATAACGCGGTTATAAAATACGACCGGTGCCAACGCACTGGCAACATCTCAAGACGCGATGAAATGCCACAAACAGGAATCTTAGAAGTCGAAGTCTTTGACATATGGGGGATTGACTTCATGGGACCATTTCCCGCTTCTTTTGGTAATAAGTACATACTCGTTGCTGTCGACTATGTCTCAAAATGGATCGAGGCTGTAGCCTCTCCCACAAATGACACACGAGTAGTAATCAAGCTATTCAAAAATATTATCTTTCCCAGATTCGGTGTGCCGAGACTAGTAGTTAGTGACGGTGGCTCCCACTTCATATCGAATATATTTGGAAAACTCCTTCTGAAGTACGGAGTACGACACCGCGTAGCCATACCGTATCATCCACAAACTAGTATGCAAGTCGAAGTCTCGAATCGAGAAATAAAACAAATTCTTGAGAAAACCGTAAGAATATCCAGAAAGGACTTGTCATCCAAGCTAAACGAAGCTTTATGGGCCTACCGAACGGCTTACAAAACCCAGATAGGAACCACACCCTTCAAACTAGTTTATGGTAAATCTTGCCACCTCCCTGTAGAACTGGAACACAAAGCATATTGGGCAATTAAAACCCTTAATATCAACTACACTTCCGCTGGCGAAAAACGGATTCTGGACATCCACGAATTAGAAGAACTGAGATTGGACGCTTACGAGAATGCCAGGATCTACAAAGAACGAACCAAAAGATGGCATGACAAACGCATCTCTAGGAAGGAGTTTAAAGTCGGCGACGTAGTGCTGCTATTTAAGTCAAGACTTAAACTCTTTCCAGGAAAACTCAAATCTCGGTGGTCTGGTCCTTTCGAGATCACCAAAGTTCTCACTAGTGGCGCGATAGAAATAAAAGGTAGAAATAGTGACCCTTTTGTAGTAAACGGGCAGCGCCTTAAGCATTATCACAATATAGAAAACATAGACTATTCGAACAGTCTCAGACTCATAGAGCTGCCCGCTCAACACCTAACCTAGTACAACGCGACACTACTGTTGAACTTGCGACATTAAACAATGTGCTTAGTGGGAGACAACCCACCTTACTTCTTTTCGTTATTTTTCTTACTATCTAGTTTCTCCTTTCTTTAATTTTTCTTCGTTGTTTTTGTTTGCTCCCCCTTCTTGATTTTTGCAGTCACTCTTGTTGTTTCTAGTAACTAACTTAGATATATTGGATACTGACTAATAGGAAAATTACTAATTAGTTAGTTAATTAAATTCATCATGCAACAACCAGAGACAGTTTTCAGAGGTCGAGTTCAACGCAAGAGGTATGATTATCTAGCCAGGAAGAATATGGCATTAACCATATATTATGATGGACCGACCATGGATAAATTAGGCATCCGAGATAGCATCCTATATATGTTTAACCAGCTGGGGTGGGAGAACGCAGCCATTAAGAGACGGTTTGTCACGTACCGTGAGCTAACCTTAGAATTCCTGAGTTCCCTGGTATACATCCCTGAGCAGGGTTACGGACTTAACAAAGGGTTAATATCCTTTAGGTTATTTAGCATGGACTTCACCTACACCCGTTGAGACCTTGCTGACCTCCTAGGATTCCATAGCGGCCCTTTTGTCTTTACTACCCGCCAGGAGGACCTTATCGATGACATTAATCTCGATGACTTCTGGGGTTACACATCCGGAGAATCCAACCCAAACCCGAATGAGATGCACTCACAAAAGATCCATAACCCTGCTATCCGCTATTTTCATAAAATACTAGCCCACACCTTATTTGGTAAGGAAGAGAATAACACATTAGTGTCCCGAGATGAACTCTTCATCCTGCTGTGTGTCGACCAAGGTCGACACGTCAATATAGTATCATTCATGATGGAAAGATTTGTCCACCTTGCTAAGAATAACCATACCCCACTAATCATAGGAGGCCTAGTTACCATGATAGCAGACGCTATAGGACTTGTACGCCCACTTTATGAGCTAATACCTTTTGGAAACATCCGCCCAATGGATATCGACTTTTGCTTTAACCGCAAAATCATAGGTAACATTAGGACGAATACCTTTGATTATCTAATCAGTAATGAAGTGGTTCGACTTTTCACCTTGCCTAACCATGAGAAAACGAGTGTTCACAACCGAGACAAATGACTCTATGACTTAGAGGAACACCCTATTGATCCACCTTCACCTCCCGCTACACCGCCTAAATATGAGTGTGTTAATTACCCTATCCTTAATGAAGAATCCGACCCTGAAACACCTCCTAACTATTATAACATTGCTGAACCGGTTCCTCCGTTTTGTGCTGATAATCATGCCATGCTCATCACCCGTCTGAATACTTTCCAAGCTGACATCACCATTGTGAAAGAAGAGATAACGCGCATACGCATTGATGTCCTAGGCCTGATGGATATAGCCGTTGAGCAGTTTCATTATCTGAACGAAGCTGTTGCTGCATTGGGACAACAGCGTGGCTGAAATTTCTGACCACTGATTTCTCCTACTCGCACTAAGCAATGAGGACACTGCTTTGTTTTGGGTGGGGAGGAGCACTTCTATTTATTGCATTACTTTTGTTCTATTGTTTTCATTTGCTATGTTATCGCTACATTTTTTTATTTCAATTTATTAATTCAATTGCAATTTATTTAATTAAGCTTATTTCATCTATTTATTTATGTCTGCATTTATGCTGTTAAATTCATATCGCTTAGCTATTATCTTTGCTGCTATTCTGCTGTGTTGAGAATTTTTTTGAAATTAGCGTGTGACGATCGTCACTATAGGGTGACGTTCGTCTCGCAGACGTGACGACCGTCACAAATCTGGAACGATCTTCACACACATGAAAGTGACCGTTACGAGCAAGTGACCATTGCAGACGACCGTTACGCATCTGTTGCACGTGACAACCGTCACACCCCTGTGACGACCGTCACGAATTCCAGAGAGCTCGCCTATAAAAGCAGGCTCCCTTTATCCCTTTTCTCTTTATTCTGATCATCATCTACTCAATTCTTCACTATTTTTCTGCGAGCACATAACTCACAAACCTTCCACCTCACCCATCAACACCAAAAGTTACATCCAACTCATCAAATGGCCCGTCAAGAAAGAGGCACTCCCGACCTATCAACCGTGACTTTCCGTGATGGATAAGCCAGTGAACGCCAGCGAAGCAACTACCTCAAGTTCTGCCAACGCTCCGTTCAGGCCACGAGGTATGTGGATCATGAATGCCTAAGGAAGTTAGGACTTTTTGAGGGTGTGGAATGGATGCTAGCTGCCTCTAGTTTGACAAAACTCTGCACCACACCGCAGCCGACCCTGGAGTTTCTAAGTTCCTACTCATACATCACTCCCCCTGGAACTCAACAATATCTCACCGGTGTAGCCACATTTAGAATGTTCGGCACCGAGTATTCCCTTAAGCAAACCTTGATAGCGAGAATGCTTGGTTTCCGACATGGAGAAGGAATCCACTGCTGCATTCCAGAAGGATGGTCTGATATAGCATTCCAAGTTTGACACAACCTCACCCACATGAACGCAATGGGTTGGGATACGCTTAATGCCACCTACATCCACAACCCAGCCATCAGATACTTTCACAGAGTCCTGGGGCACACAGTTTTTGGAAGAGTCAGCAACCACAAGGTAAACTCTAAGGAACTTTTCCTTCTCCACTGTGTGTTTGCCCAAATTGCGTTCAACGTTACTCCTTTCCTACTAGCCAACATCCAGGCTGCTTGCATGAGAGACAGCCAGGCATTTTGTTGTGGGGGAATTATTACCTCCATAGCATTGGGCTTGAACCTAGGAGATAGGCTAGCCAACTTACCAGCCCTGGAAGCAGAATTCCTCGATATCGACTATTGTCGTACCTGACACCTAATAAAAGCAAGAGATGATGGGAAATATCACCCTGTTGTCAGAAACAAGACAGTCAAGAGCATCATCATGCCCAACAGGAACTGCACAGATCCAAGAGAAATGACAAATTGGATTTTTGATCTGGAAGCCCTTGAGGCAAATGATGGAAATCCGGGTAATGGTACAGATGAAATCGAAGAGGAGCTTGACAAAGGCATGCCTTAACCACCTCCAGAGCATGCTGCAGAGACCTCCTCCCGAGGACAACGAAGAAGCGAACAAAGACCCGCCTCCATGGAAAACATCTACGCCGAGATGTTGAGACACAACCAACTAATGGAAGACCGCCAAACAGAAATGATGCAAGCGATCCAGCAAATGCAGCGGGATCAGCACGATTATGCTAACTAGCATGATCAAGGGATGGCGGAACTTTCAGACCAGATGAGTGCCCTTACTTATCGCGTAGATGCCATCCAGGAGTACACTTAGCACGTAGGACTGGATCCTACCCAGCGAGGACGAGGTGAGCGCGCAAGAGCAAGAGCCAGAGCACGAAGAAGCCAGCCGCGTAATGATGAGCAGTGATTTTTGTTGTTGTTTCTTTCCCTTTTTACTTCTGTATACTGTCGCATTGAGGATAATGCAATTTTCAAATGTGGGAGGAAATCCTTATCACTCCTCTACTTGTTTCTATTGCTAATATTTTCAGTAAATACAAATTTTTTTGCTTGTCCTTTATCAATCATTTACACATATTTTGGCATAACAAAATTTTTCCTTAAGATTAAATGCATACCCTACAAGTACATAGGTTGTCCCGAGGAGACTTTGTTAGGAAAACCGAGAAAGATCTAACAAGATTGATACCGTCCTAACACCCTAGACCCCTTATTTCTACGAGATCAGTTTGAATAACCATTATACCGACACCTTAAGTCTCCATTCTAGATTAACCCCTAGTAGTTTATACTAGCAGTCAACACCGTCTCAAGCGTAAACCACGTGGAGAGCCGATGAATATAAGTGTTTGATGCCTACAAATCAAGAAACTCCTTCATACTGTTGCTATCAAGAAATTGATAAAAAGAACCATACAAAAGGTTGCAAAGTTATGCAAAAAGAAGGAATAAAAACCCCAGTTGGTTGGTCCAGAGGTACCTGGTACTGGACTCGGTAGGGCGAACTACGGTTCGATCCCCCACAACCTTCAAATGGGATATATAAAGGGGTACCACATTAGTGTACCAGACCCCCGTGCCAAGTCAAGGAACAATTGGGAAAAATTGGGGACGCCTACTTTGATTTGACGCTCTGCAATTTAATTTCCAGTTTTTAGCATTCAGCATTTTTTCTTTCTTTCCAGCAACCTTGTTTCCGTTGCCTTATTGTATTCACCATTCTTTTCATAGTTTCCCTTTTCCAGTTAGTTTTTCAGTTAGCCATAGTAGTAGTTTCCTACACTGGGGAGCTACTACACTTTATTTAATTTTAAGTAGTAATCTGTATTGAAGAAGCAAAGCCTACCGACTTGTGGAGGACTGCTCAAGTGCTTCAAGAATCGCTATACTCTGTACTTCGATCTCCAGGTTTTTATTGAATTATTATTATTATTGTCCATTTATTGTTATAAGCATGTTTGTCGCTGAGTTAATCTGTTTATGCCTTGCGATTGGCTTATTTAATATGTCCGGCTAAACTACCGGTATCGGTATGTAGCAACTTAATTTGATGGGATTTAATAATAACCGATGAAAACCCCTTTTCTCAAATAACCTTTTAGGCTGAAGTTTTTAATATGAATTTAATTAACTTTAGCACAAAAGCGTGAAAATCTATTTAATACGATTTTGCCACGAGAGTGGGAAATTAACTAAGGTGAGAACCAACAATCGTGAGAGCGTGAGGCTCAAGCTGGATAGTAAAAAATAGGCATTGGGTTTAAAAACAGCGAGAGCACTTTAAAAACAATTAGAATTTATTTTTTTTCAAAAAGTAATTTTAACTTCAAATGGGACAGCGAGAGCGTACATTATGACTTAAAGTTATAGGCCAAATCAACAACCACGAGAGTGTGAGATAAAGTCTTTTAAATAAACATTTTCTACTGAGAGATATTTGACAATTAAACTATTCACCGGTGACTTATCGAATCCCTGACGATTAATGCGCTGCATACTTATTCCTTCCTTTAATTCTTTCTTAAAACCGAAAATTTCCCTTAGACTTACTATATTACCCCTGAACTCTTACTAATCTATTCCCTTAGCTAAACATAGTGACGTTAGCAGCACTAATTTGACCATAGCTCCCTGTGAGATCGATATCTTTTAAAACTAAAGCGACTAGACTGTGTACTTGCAGTCAAGTACCCGACACACTATATTTTATTATAGCCAAACGAACCATCAAACACACGCTGTAAAAATAGACTAAAGGCTCCCCCCTTAGATACCAATTCAACTATGGTTTTATACCTAAGTCTCTTCATCCAATTTTATTTTCCTTTCATTCAGAATAATCAAATTAAGATAATAGGGATAATGATAATCATCACACACACATGGTTAATTGAGGATTTATTTTTATTTATTTTCACATCACATGAACAAACTAACTTTTAGGAAGGGCCACCTATTTAGGGTGGGCCCAACTTACTTTGATTAGTCACTTTTTTTTACATAGATATTTTCACACATTGTTTCCTTTTTGGCATTATGGATCAACCACTGTTTGGTTCAATAACCAGGTGAGAATTATCCAACTTAAGAGGTGCTTATTCCTTTTAATGCCCTTTTTTTATTTAATTTTTCTATTTTTTTCATAGTTGAATTGGTAGTATGAATCCTTCTCATATGACTAATGGGAGATAGCAATACTATACACATCATTTGTCACAAGAACGAGCCCTCATGCTCTATGAGGATGTTTCCTGGGCGACATCACTCTCGGCAGGGACCCCGAAGTCGCTCCTGTTTGGGACTTTCATAAATATAACACTAAATAGTCCCTCAAGCACGAGGGCTTGTACAGGAAAAAGTGTTTTTATAGCTTTTAGACGATAGGCTTAGATATAGAGGGGGGTGAATAGATCCCAAGTTTTAAAAATTGTTTGAAATTTTGATTTAGATTTTTTTTGACGCGGAAGCAAGTTTCAAATATTTCCTAGATCTAAAGTCGTTTAATCGAACCTTCTATTGAAAAGCCCGAATATGCGTAAAGTACCAATAGAATGGTAATAATCCACAAGTCGGTCACCAAATATTAAGCACAACTAATTGAATACTCTACAATAGTAAAAGTCTATCTCCAACGATATTCATGCACAAAAAACTAAGTCAAGCAATTTGTCGAACACTTGGTGTGTGAAAACAAAATTTGGAGTTTTATATGGTGTTTGTTGTTCTAAGAAATCCAATCACAACAAAATGGTTAATGATCAATACAACAAACACAAGATTCAAAATATAATCAAAATTATGATCCAAACTATGTTGATCCGATGATCAAAGCAATCGATAATTTGCGAGTTGAAAAATAAAAGAGAGAGAGAGAGAGAGAGAGAGAGAGAGAGAGAGAGAGAGAGAGAGAGAGTACGCTAGGATTTTTTTAGGTAGTTCCCCAATCGACCTCGCTATGGGTACTGTAAGACCCCAATTTTGACCCTAAGATCCCTCATGCAATTTCATCATATGCATTAGCATTGGGATCATACCTTGGCATCCTCCTTACCTCTCTTTCATTGGGTTTGTTTTGGGAGATATCACCAAGCACCATGTGATTGTATCATACTTGTATATTGTCATTTTACTAACCGAAATATCAAAAATATGTCTTTGTATTTGTCTAACCCTTTTGTAGGTAGGGCATGATCCTCATTGATCTATCAAGTCTATATCAAGGGCTTAAGACCCTCATGGCTAAGAGAATAACCATGTATTGATCCACAAGGAATCAAGGCATCATATATAAGTCCCATTGATCTCTACATGTCACATTGATCAAGTATTCTTCAAGAGTTTGGAGGTGATTTGCCTTGGAAACCCTAGTTTGACTGGGTATCTTGAGTAACTTCTCCAACAAGCTATCTCACCAATTGATCAAATTTCTAAAGGTGCACTTCAAAATTCATCATCTTATGCATATATGATCTACCATGAGCCTAGAAAGTCAATATAATTGAAGGTTAGCAAGTTGGTTGATGGTGGTTGGACAGATGAATTCATCTGATCAAAACTGGGTCTCCCTAGACCCTATATCCTACAATGTTCACCATATGAAAATGATTCCAAGAGAAACATTACTCTAAATGACATTCCAAACAACTTTCATGTTGAGACCTAGAGCTAGTTTTGCTTGGAAAATCATTTTCTATGTTTAAACATTATAGGTCATTTTGTCTAAACCCTAATTTGAAATTCAACTTCCCAAGGTCATAACTTGCTCAATTTTTATGATATGAAATATTTACAAGTTGCACAATTAAATTTAATATGTATACTTAAACTTTGATGTTTGGAGGGATGGCTAATTCAACTTTTATGAGCATGTGATATGAGGATACATTATAGGTCATCTTTGCCCTATACCATTGAACAAGTGATTTTTCCAAACTTAAAAAATGCATAACTCTATCATTCTAAATCCAAATGAAATGAAATTTGTGACCATTTTGAACGTCTTTGAAAGAGATACAACTTTGATGAAGACACGTTTCTCATTTGAAACTCACATAAAAAGTTAAGCAAGGTGGAATATTGAGATATATGGCTTGACACTTAGAAGATTTTTCAACATGTTGAAATTTCCAAACTTCCACCTCAAAATTCACCATGATCCAAGTTCCAAATGAAAAAGTGTTCAACATTATTTCCCTTGATCTAAGCTTTCTAAAGAACCAAATTTCATGCATTTTGGATAATGTTTGCTAGGTCTGCGCATGGCTTTAACAGAGTTGCATGATTGGAAGAAATCAAATGCCAAAAATCACATTTCACATTGCCTTGACATCCAAGCCTCATTTGAACTTCAGAATAGATGCAAGTGGATCAAATTGGGTTGCTTCATGGGTATGTACACGCTCATGCAACCTTGTGCATGAAATGTCCAAATTTAGCAATTTTTCAAGTGTGCAAATATCAAACCCAATTGCTATAAATACAGGCCCTTGGAGCTTAATTCAAACACACCTTGCGCGCCAGCTTTTCCCCCAATTGAAACCCTCACATTTTAAAGGAAAGTCTGAGAATTTTCAACTTGAAAATTGAGTTTGAATCTCACTGTTTGGAGATTCAGAAACTTCAGGATCCAAGCTTTGTACCATTGCCAAACCTCTCCTGCAAGCTTCTCAAGTGTGATCAGATCAGGGTTGAAGCAAGCAAGATCCATTTCTGCACAACATTGAAGGTAAATTTCAGAAAACTTAATCTCTTTGATTCTCACTCAATTCTCATCAATTCTCTTGAATCTTTGGTTGTCTGAAGTCCTACCAATGTAGGCAAGAAGATTGAGTTGCTTTGAGGTCAAATCGAAGCAACTCAGTTGTCATACCTCAAAATTCAACTCCTCATATCTTTTTATATATATTTGGAGTTAGTTGAAATTGAGGTCAGATTCGTGCTCTACGCCATTTTTTCTTTCAGATCATGTCCTTTATTTATTTATTTTGGTGATGGTTGTGGGTGGACCAGTCCGGTGAGGTCCACCGGAGAAGAAAACCGGAGCTCTGGCTCTGGCGGTGTGTTGGCACGTTTCCCAGCCACATGATCCATTCAAATTGTTTTAATCTTAGGCGTTGGTTTTGATTACCACGCGTGTGGCGCGCAGACTAGGTTCCATCATGGAACGCGCGTCTGTGTCCACTTGACCCGCCACCTCAATTAATGAGGAAGATCAAATGGCTCACGCTTTTTTTGATTTTTTGATTTTTGTTTTAATTCATTTGATTTTCATTAATTCATATTAATTTTAATATTGATCCAAAAAATATGAGAGTTTCACAAAAAATTTCCAAATAATTTCCTCTTTCATATTTTGAATTAAAATTATTTTTTGGATCATTATTAATATTTTTCATGATTTAATTGATTTTGTAATTATTTTTAATTGTTTAAAAATACTTTTAAGTCTTTAAAAATTCTGAAGTTTTTTCTCTAAGGTCCTTTGACCTTGTTTGACCAATGATAAATCTCATGGCCATTTCTTTGGTGTTTTGATGAGGTTTTAGGAATTTGATAAACTATATTTAATTTAAATGCATTATTTTAGTATTTTTAAATTGAATAAATGCCAAATAATTGTGTTGACCTCTTGTGATGGTTTGTGTAAGTTTGACTTGTGTTGTTGGGCCTTGGTCAAGGTTGATTTGACTTTGCTAGATTAATATTGTAAGACCCTAATTTTGACCCTAAGATCCCTCATGGTATCATATCATTTGCTCAATGCATTGCCTCAAGGATCATAGCATGTGTGGTTCCTTAACCCTAGGGTGGGACTTGTGTGAGTAGTTTGAGACCACCAAGCATGTTTGTATTGTATATTATTGTTTTTCTTATTTGTTTACTAACCAAAAGCACCAAAATATGTCACTAACTCTCTTTGTTTTGAAGCTCAAGTGATCATGTGCTCACCATGCTCCTAGGAGGCTCCTAAGCTCATTAAAGTGGCTAGATGAAGATGAGAAAAAGCATGACAATGGTCCACAAAGCTCTTAATCATCATATATGTCTCTCAAGTATCTCAATTTGTCAATTTGATCAAGATAACCCAAAGGGCTTGAGGATTGTTTCCCAAGGAAACCCTAATTCAACTGTGCATTGACTGTGCCTTGCTCATGAAGCAACCTCAACCTATGATCAAATTCAATCAAGGGAAGTTCTTTCATTCATTATTTTATGCATATATGATCCTATTTGAGTATCCTCAATCATTCATTCATCAAGATTTGAAGTTTGGCCTTGAGAAGTTGACCAATCAAGTCATCTGACTAAACTGAGGATCATTGAGACACAACTTGTGATGTGTTTGTCAAATGAAGATAACCCCGAGATGCAAAATGTTCTTAAGAACCATATGAATAACTTTCATGTTCATCAAAAATCCATTTGAAACTTGGAAGGTTGTCATTCATTTCAAAACATTATAGGTCATTTTGACTGAAACCCTAATTTTGGGTCAACTTCCCAAGGACCTAACTTCCTTAATTTTTATGATTCTGAAGTGAGACCATATGCATTGGAAAGCTTAAGATGTATACTTAAAATGTTATGTTAGACAACATTTCATAATCCTAAAAGAAACACATGTGATAATACAAAACATTATAGGTCACTTTGGACCTAAGTCATTGAATTTGAAAAATGTCAAACTTCAAGTGCCCATAACTTTCTCATGAAAAATCCAAATGATGCAAAATTTGAGTCTAAACTGATCATATGGAAAAGATATACAACTTTGATGTTGGGGTTTTTCCATTTTAGGCTTGCATCATTGAAACAGAAGGGCTTGAAGTTGCTTGCTTTTGGTAAAAATTTTCAAAGGGAACCTAGACATGTTTTGTACCCCAAACTTCACGTCCAGTTTTCATAAATTTCCAAACTCCAAATGGATTTTTTCCCAACATAACTTTTGTTTCTTATTCCAAGAGCTTTCCAACCATTACTCACATGACCATTTTTGGATTTTCCATGTGGGAGTTTCAAAGGGCTTAATGCTTATGTTCATTTATGCAATTCACATTGAAACTTCATGTGCAAGCAAATGCAACTCCAATTACACGTCCAGTTCACTTGCATATGAGTTCAAAAATGATTTCCATTCACTTTTGGGCCTCACATGGGCCTGTACAGGCCCATGCATGGAGGATCCAAAATTCATGCACACGAGCAATACACCACATTGCATCAAATTCAACTATAAATAGAAGCTCTTGCTCATTCAAAAATCAACCAAAAAGGAGATCTTAAATGCTGCTGGATTGAAAACCAAAACCTCACTCAAAGGAATTTCAGTTTTCATTTTTCAAATTTAAGCTTGAATTTCAACATCATTAGTTGATCTTCAAGTCTTAATTCCTTAGCCTTGCATCATCATTACATCTCTAGATCAAAATTGGATCAAAAGCTTGAAGAATTCGTGCTGTTAGAAGCTCCATTTCAGAGGTATATCACCAAACATCTTTGATTCAGATCTTGCTATACAATGTGAATTGCTTTGGTTTGAACTGTTTTCTGAAGTCCTCAAGCATGAGGCAGGCCAGTGGTGGTCTTAATTTCATAAATCGTGCCATATCTGATTAAACACCATGATCTTCAAGCTCAGGTTTCTCTTTAAATAGGAACTTTGAGGAGAACTTTTGAGTGTTCTCCAAATAATGACTTAAAAAGCAAAAGCAAAACAATACTAACTTCTAACTCATTAACAACTAATATTTAATTTCAAGTCATTTATTTTAATGCACTTTAATTTTTAAGCTCCATTCATTTGCCATTATTCATACCATTCTAATTGTTTATATTAATGCCTTTTCACTTTGTTCACTTGGACCATATTGTGTGATATATCTTGTTTGTGTATATTCTGTTTGTTTGTGTGGTCTTTGACCATCAATGTACATAATAAGAAACAAAAACCCTAAAAAACTATTGTGTGGACTGTTGGCTTGATCTTGGACAATTGGACTTAGAATCTAGGCAACCTCCCTATGCTAAAGGACTTGGCCAATGCCAACTATCATGTAACCAAGTGCTAGCAATCTGAACTTCATCTGATGCATCTTTGAAGATCCCTTTGAGTTCATCTGCAACATGATCACTATGAAGCTGTTATTTTGAACCTGTGACTTGTGGAATTCATCTGCTACATAGGCCAATTTGAAGGAGATTATGGAGTGGCTAAAGCTTGGATGGGGCTATCTTTATTTGATGCCTTGCTCTTCAAGATAATATTGTATGCATAGTTTGTTTCCTGATTCTAATATCCAAGGGAATTTGGGGTTTCTATATGGCGTTCTTGCCTATTGGATTGCTACCCATCGGTCAAATCTTTTTAACTCTTAACTTTTAAATTTGTGCTTAGGATTAGTCTTTTCATCTCCTCCCCATCTCTTTAATTTCAAAATCTCTACCTCCTTTTAAAAAAACTTCTTTGTTTGAATTTGTTATTTTCTAAACTTTGACCATTTTGCAAACTAGAAACTTTTGCCTTATGCCATTGCATTTTCAAACTTGTTTTCTTAATCAAACTTGTAAATAAAGTTAATTATACTTGACCTAAACTTTCAAAAAAGAAAAAAAGAACTAACTCATTCAAACCATTTCTTAGGCCTTTGTGCCTTTCAAACTTAATTTTTGTTAAAAATAATGAATACACTTTGAAATTTGTATCATGAACTACGAGGTTTTGATCCCTCATTTTTATGTTGGTACGTACGCATAAGACCGAAGGTCTTGTCAAACACAAAAATATAATTAATGAATTCTTTTCTCATCCCCCCATTCTATTTGTTTGTAAACATCACTTTGTACAAAATACATATGCATACAAAAAAGGGCTCCCTAGGAGTACCTAAGACACTTTGGGTGCTAACACCTTCCCTCTGAGTAACCAACCCCCTTACCTGTAATCTCTGACATTTTATTAGTTTTGATTTGAAAACTTCTTACTTTTGGGTTTTGTTCGTACTTTTTCCCTTTTCTCTTGATAATGACTTGATTCATCCCTTGTCCTTTGTTTGTTTGCCTTGTATGTGATCCCTTATTTGTGATTGTTGCATCCATGCATTCATGTGCATCATAACATTCATCACACGAGTGCACTTATGATAGGAGAATGGCATAGTCTTGTTGACTTGTGTGGAGTTATTCCTTAGCAAGTTGACTTGGAAGCATATTCACTTGGTGGAGGTCTTGTTGGGATCAATAATGTCACACGAGTAGTCGTGGTTAGGCATTACTCTTTCCAATATAAACCTTAGAAGCCAAGGACCTTAGATACCTAGCCCATCTTGGCCTATTTTAGGACGTAGTGCGAAGGTCGCTCAAGTGTAAGATTTGATATGATTGTTACGCGATACTACACTCATAAGAGTCTCTCTTGAGAATATTTTTGGAATAGGAGTAGTCGTTTTATCCAATAATATCCGAAAGATGAGATGATGACTATGGGAACCTCTTTTAGAACATGATTGTCAGGTTTAACCATAGTACACTCCCTTTGGATGGTTCCTAACCGAGACTCCATGCTTGTGACTTACGACAAACCCTTGATTCGCGGTTGATCCATTCTCGTATATCCTCAATATCAATGGAACTTGGGTGTTGATAAGGTTTAAACCATAATCCACCAAAATGGATGATTGATATTAACGATGACTTGAGCCATCCCGTGACCTTTGTGTGGCGTGACTTGCTTGATCCTTGAGTGTGATTGTTGCATCCATGCATTCATGCATTCATATGCATCCATATCATCAATAATGAAAAATTTCAAGTAACTTAAGAGGTCTATTTGCAAATTTTCAAACATGGATAAGCAAAGAAGGAATACGAAGAAGTACAGTTTCAGACAACCCGACTTGAAAGAGTTAAGGAGTTTGACATCTTATGTATTAGAGCCTTTGGAGTTCAAAGCTCGCCATGAGAAGCTCTTCTCTATTCTTTCTACCCAGGTGGATGAAGGTTTGATGAGCGTGTTGGTGCAGTTCTATGATCCTCTGTATCGTTGTTTCACTTTTCCGGATTTCCAGCTCTTGCCTACGCTTGAGGAGTATGCCTATCATGTGGGTATACCTATCTTGGATCAGGTGCCGTTCAGTGGTTTGGAGAGGGTTCCTTCTTCCCAGGAGATTGCTGACATGCTTCATATAGATGTATCTGACATTGTTGCTCATATGACTACCAAAGGTGGAATTCAAGGTTTCCCATATGATTTTCTCATTTCCTAAGCTACTCTGTTTGGGAAGGCCATGAGTGAGGACGCCTTTGAAGCCATATTTGTACTCCTCATCTATGGGCTAGTGTTATTCCCCAACATCGACAATTTTGTGGATGTGAACGCTATTAGGATTTTCTCTTCTCTTAATCCTGTTTTGACTCTGTTGGGTGACACTTATTTCTTTTTGCATATGAGGAATGCAAAAGGTGGTGGTGCCATTGTGTGTTGTTTGCCTCTGTTGTACACGTGGTTTATTTCGCACTTGCCTCAGACGCTCGCCTTCAAGGAAAACAAGGGATGTCTACGGTGGTCCACGAGACTTATGTCTCTCACTAATGATGATATCTTTTGGTATAACCGTGTGTATGATGGCGTTCAAATTATTGATTCTTGTGGTGCATTCTCCAATGTGCCTCTTCTTGGTACATGTGGTGGAATTAACTACAACCCTGTTTTGGATAGCTGTCAGCTTGGGTTCCCCTTAAAGGATAAACCTAATAACATTTTGTTGGAAGTTATATTCTTTCAAGAGGGTAAATATCCCCAAAACTTGAAGGTTAAGATGGTCCGCACCTGGCGCAAAGTTCATAAGAAGGGAAGGAAGGAGCTTGGTCCGAAGAATTATATTACTTTGGAACCCTACATAGCTTGGGTGAGGAAGAGAGCTCTAGAGTACCGCATGCCATATGATTATCCGAGACATACCTCTATGGTTATGGTTGGGCCTTCAATCCTCCCTAACCAAGGAGTAGAGGAGTTGAGAGATGAAGACCAGTCGCGTGCTTGGGTTTGTGAGCGAGAGGAACTACTTCAGCAGCTCAGAGATAAGGATGCAGTGATAGAATTTCTAGAGCATCAGGTTATTGATGAGCCTGATGATGTGGTTACTTCTCTTCTTCCTCAGTCATCCAGGTTTTGGAAGAGGAAGTATGATCGACTCGCCAAGGAGAAGGCCGATATGGAAGTAGCTTATGAGAGATAGGTGAAGAGGCTTCGTGCAACTTATCTTCCGATCTCGAGAGCTTTGGACGATTGTTTCTAGGGCTCCATAGGATGTTCATTCTCCTTTCCTCTTGTATTGTAGTTGGTTACCAAAACTGTACTACTTCTTTGGTGTAAAATTTTCCGAATATTATTGCTATGAGTATTCCATATGTGTCTTAAAAGATTAATATTTTCCAATATTTGCAAATAGATCTCTATAAAGTTCCTCTGATGAAAAAAAACAAACCATATGCACAAACATTGCATGCATCATATGCATAAGCAGGTTTTGTTCTGAGCTCTTGATTAGTGGTCTAACTCTTTGCTCTTCATTTATTTTGAAGACAAGCTGACGCAATAGTATAATACAAGGGCCAATCATCCAAGGATAATGGAGCACTTAGATCAAGAGAACCGGGAACTGAAAGAAGAGATCGCTAGGCTGACTGCCATGATGGAGTCGGTTCTGGCCTCCTAGAGCCAAGCTTCACCAACTCCTGCAACTCCTCCCACGAGGACTGTTATATCAGAGATTGCTACCTTGACTGTGCCTGCTTCAACGGCCCATTTCGCTTCAACTATGCCAGTCGGGTTCCCTTGGGGAATGCCCGCCAATTTTGTTCCAGAGGGTTTTGCTCCTACTCTCGCTTCTCTGCCGGCATCTAGCCCGGTCTTTTCTGTGCCACCTCCCGTTGTGCATACCTTACCACAAGTTGAAGACACCATCTATCACTTCAAGCCGTCTGAGGGTCCGGATGTTTATGAAAAGATGGATGATATGATAGACTAATTCCTTGAGTTGCGCAAGGAATTGAAGACTCTGAGGGGTAAGGACCTCTTTGGTAAAAGTGCTGCTGAGTTGTGCCTAGTGCCCAACGTGAAGATCCCTGTTAAATTCAAAGTGCCTGACTTTGAGGAATATAAGGGAAACACATGCCCTCTCAGCCATCTTGTGATGTATGCTCGCAAGATGTCAACTCAGACTGACAACGACTAGCTGCTTATCCACTACTTTAAGAATAGCTTGTCAGGTGCTGCGCTCCGGTGGTATATGGGGCTGGAGAGTGCTAGCATCTGCTCTTTCAATGATCTTGGCGAGGACTTCGTCAAGAAATACAAATATAATGTGGATATGGCTCCTGACAGGGACCAGTTGGCGGCAGTGTCGCAGAAGGACATGGAGACCTTCAAGGAGTACGCCCAGAGATGGCGAGAGTTGGCAGCTCAGATAGTGCCACCCCTAGAAGAGAAAGAGATGACAAAGATATTTTTGAAGACTTTGAGCTCTTTCTACTATGAAAGGATGATCGCCAGTGCTCCCTCAGACTTCACTGAAATGGTGAATATGGGGATGAGATTGGAAGAAGGGGTTCGTGAAGGACGATTGTCTAGGGATGACAACTCTTCAGCAAAGAGATATGGGAGCTTTACTAAGAAGAAAGAGGGAGAGACTCATGTTGTGTCCTCCCATATCAAAAGAAGGCCCTATGTGAAGAGGAAGAACGTGCGTCCTGCCGTTAACCAACACCAGGTGGCTCATATAGCACCTGCTTTTCGAGAAGTTCACCAACAATAACAACAGCAACAACATCATCCACAACAATAGGCCTACCAGCCTCGAAACAACAATAACACCAACACCAACAATTACGAGAGGAAGATGGTAACTTTTGATCCGATTCCGATGACATACGCTGAGCTCTATCCTTCTCTGATTGATAGGAAGTTGATCACTCCACGAGACCCTCCTACTGTACCAACCAATCCTCAGTGGTGGTACAAGCCTGAACTACATTGTGTATATCATTTCGGTGCTCCCGGACATGATGTGGAGAATTGCTACCCGTTGAAGACCAGGGTGCAAGTTCTTATGAGAAGCTGTATTTTGTTTTTCGAGGACGTAGGTCCTAATGTTAAGAAGAACCCATTTCCCGAGCATGGGAAAGCAGCTGTCAATATGGTCCAGGGGTGCCCTGGCAAATACAAAGTCCTTTATGTCAATGACATAAGACAATCTTTGGTCGAGATGCACAAGCTATTGTGTGAACACAACCATTACGAGCATGACCATGATAGGTGCCAGGTGTGCACTATCAACGAGAGAGGATGCCGATAAGTTAGAAAGGACATCCAAGAGATGATTGATCAGGGGATGATCGAGATACTTCAGAATGGTAATGAGGAAGAAGTTGATGTAATTACCCCGGTGTTTAAACTTCCTGAGCCTGTTGTCGTCAAATATGATGGCAGCAAGAAGAAGGTATCACCAGCTCTTGTGATCAGGCCAGCGGGTCCTGTTCCGTATTCATCAGACAAGGCTGTTCCCTACAGGTACAATGCTGTAATGCTAGAAGATGGTAAGGAGGTGCCTTTTCCCTCAACCTCTGTTGTAAGCATTTCAGACGTCAGTGGTGTGACCCGTAGTGGTCGTGTTTTCTCGGTGCAGCCGAAACCCCACGAAGATGTTGTGAAGAAGGTTATTGTTAATCCTACTCTTGTTGTGAAGGGTGTTGACCCTGTTGTTGGGAAGAATAATAACACTCCTGTCCTGGTTGGCCAGTCTGGCACTTTGAGAGAGGATGGTGATGAGATGCTAAGGCTCATCAAAAGGAGTGAATATAACGTTGTTGATTAGCTGCTACAAACTCCATCAAATATATCTGTCTTATCTTTGTAGATGAATTCTGAGCCACACCACGAAGCTTTGCAGAGGGTGTTGGACGTGGCATATGTGGATCACGATGTCACAATAGAGCAGTTTGATAGCATTGTTGCAAACATAACCGCTTGCAACAATCTGAGCTTCTGTGATGCTGATCTTCTCGAGGAGGGAAAAGACCACAATTTGGCTTTACATATTTCAATGAACTGCAAAGGTGATGCCTTGTCCAACGTGTTGGTGGACACATGATCATCACTTAATGTGTTGCCAAAATCTACTCTGGCTAAACTTTCGTACCAAGGGCCTCCCATGAGGCATAGTGGAGTGGTTGTAAAGGCGTTTGATAGATCGCGCAAAACCGTGATCGGTGAATTAGAACTCCCGATCAAGATTGGACCTAGTGATTTCCAGATCAATTTCCAGGTCATGGATATTCATCCGTCTTACAGTTGTTTGCTTGGCAGACCATGGATTCACGAGGCAGGCACCATGACATCCACCCTACACCAAAAGTTGAAGTTTGTAAAAAACAAGAAGTTGGTTGTGGTAGGGGGAGAGAAGGCTCTCCTGGTCAGTCATTTATCTTCCTTCTCCTACATTGACGCTGAGGATGAGGTTGGGACTCCGTTCCAAGCCTTGTCTATTGTTGAGCCTTCAAGGAAAGGACTTTCTTCATTTGTCTTCTACAACGATGCAAAGTTGGCCATTGAGCATGGTGCAACTACTGGTTTGGGGCAAATGATCAAGTTGGAAGATAACAAATCCCGAGCTAGCATAGGGTATTCTTCTGGTGTTTCTAATGAGCATGGGCTGTTCCAGAGTGGAGGTTTCATCCATACTGTTGAAGATCAGGAAGCTGCTGTCGTTGTTGAAGATGATGAAGAGGAAGACCTTGGCAACTTTGTCATCCCTGGAGGAATCTGCAATAATTGGATCGTTGTTGATGTTCCAACAATTATCCATAAGTCAACGTAATGTGTTTGAAAACCCTTCTCCCATGCCAAAGGGAGAAGTGATGACATTGTTGGCACATTTTGATTAATACAATGATATTCATTCAATAATCACATGTTAAATGTTTGTTTTTCCAAATTATTTTTCACTTTTTGATTTTTTGCATGAAATTGGTGATCACCATAAAACCCTAAAAAAGAGAATAAAATCAACTTTTCATCTGCATAATGATTTTCTTTGTTTGAATTCTAAAATCTCTTTTATACTCAAAATCATTATGCAGGTTGATCAAACCCATTGAACATAATGATCCAACACCATCTCCCAACTTTGAGTTCCCTGTATTTGAGGCAGAACAAGATGATGTTGAAGAGATTCCTGATGAGATTACCCGTCTGCTTGAGCATGAAGAGAAGATCATTCAGCCACATCTTGAGAATCTGGAAACAGTCAACTTGGGGTCTGAAAACTACGTTCGCAAAGTGAAGATTGGGGCACTTCTTTAAGAGTCTGTGAAAAAGGGGTTGATTGAGTTGCTACGAGAATATGTCGACGTATTTTCCTGGTCGTATGAAGACATGCCTATTCTAGATACTAATATTGTGCAACATTTCTTGCCGTTGAAGCCTGAGTGTGTGCCTGTGAAGCAAAAGCTCAAAAGAACTCATCCTGATATGGCAGTGAAGATTAAAGAACAAGTTCAGAAGCAAATTGATGCGAGGTTTCTGGTGACTTCTACATATCCTCAATGGGTGGCAAATATTGTGCCTGTGCCTAAGAAAGATGGAAAAGTCCGAATGTGTGTGGACTATCGAGACTTGAATAAAGCTAGTCTGAAAGATGATTTTCCTCTACCACACATTGATATGTTGGTAGACAATACAAGTAAATTCAATGTCTTCTCATTTATGGACGGATTTTCCGGTTATAACCAGATTAAAATGGCACCTGAGGATATGGAGAAGACAACATTCATCACGCCTCGGGGAACCTTCTATTATCGAGTGATGCCCTTCGGTTTGAAGAACACCGGAGCCACGTATCAACACGCTATGACTACCTTGTTTCATGATATGATGCACAAGGAGATCGAGGTATATGTTGATGATATGATTGCAAAGTCGAAAACGGAAGTTGAACATGTAGAACACTTGTTGAAGCTTTTCCAGCGTTTGAGGAAGTACAAACTCCGCCTGAATCCGAACAAGTGTACATTTGGAGTCCGTTCCGGCAAGTTATTGGGCTTTATTGTCAGTGAAAGAGGTATAGAAGTTGATCCTGCCAAGGTCAAAGCAATACAAGAGATGCCTGCGCCCAAAACAGAGAAGCAAGTCTGAGGTTTTCTTGGCCGCTTGAATTACATTTCGAGATTTATATCCCACATGACTGCCACATGTGCGCATATATTCAAGCTCCTCCAGAAAGATCAGTGTCATGATTGGACCGAGGATTGCCAGAAGGCCTTTGACAGTATCAAAGAGTATTTGTCTGAGCCTCCGATTTTGTCCCACCTGTTGAAGGGAGTGAAGGAGAATTGCGATCCAAAACGCAGCGGAATTTAAAAATTTCTCCTTTAATGATCCTTACGAATGGGCATGATCAGTGATAGAATCGTTACCTCTTGTGGCGATCACGAACGTTGAATGATGGCAACGCCTCTACTTAGTCCACACGAACGGATTCCTTCAATCTCAGTGATAGCTGCTACGAATGAAGGCTTTGAGTGAGAGAGAGAGAGAGAAACGAAATTGCAAGAGTGACAATGCTTCTACCCAAGGGTTTTATTTATAGAACCACTTGTGTGGGCTGCAAGCTAAAAAGCCCACTCAAGTGTATATGGTCCATATCTTATAATATGCCAAAATCACCTAAGTGTGTGGTACCTTACCATATTTTGTATTCTATTTAAGTACACCGTACCTTACGATGTTCTATAATTCACTTAAGGGAACCGTATATTACAGTATTCCTTAATTACTCTATCTCTCATCAATCCGTCCTTTGTGTGTGACCCTATAGGTTTTCGCGGCATTGGCAATTATATTAAATCACATATTTAACATAATAAACAGTGAGCGGTATCTAGCAACACATCACTGCTACCCAAGACACGAAAATGTCATGTGATCTGACATATCCTTCTGTGATAATAATTATGTGTATAATTATCCTTTTTCCCTTATGTCTATATTGAACACAAGGCATAGACCGTGTCATCCTTGTCCAGTTCAATATTGGGCCCATAGACATTTATCCTGTTACACAGGATGGGCAAATTCCATCTAGGTCACTCATGTCCCTTAGCATGCTTCGTGGAGTACCCATCAACTGTCTTTATGATTATCCAGTTACGGACAATGTTTGATCAGCAATAAAGCACTCGACTCTACATCTAGGGTCCATAGTGGTTTCAGGTCGAAGAGTGGTATACACCATTATCACCATGAGAATAACTTATGACACTTTGCATAACTTTCTATATAGTATTCTCATAGCGGGTCAATCCGGTATAAATATTACTCTAAATATTCATACCTATGTTTAAGACTTGATAACTCCTTATCCATGATCCATGAGATGTGACCATCAGTCTATATACATAATAGTCTTCATGCTTTAATGTTATCCCATTTCACAATAAAGCTTGACTACAGATACTTTAAGAATAGTGTCCTTATGTTTAATGTGATCTCATGATTAAATCATACTTGATACATTAAACGGACTAGCTATTCTAGGGACTTTATTAAACAAACATAATAAAGAAAAAGCCTTTTATTATTAATAAATAATTCGATACAAGTACCAAAAGTATTGGCCTCTAGGGCTTACACCAACAATCTCCCACTAGCACTAGAGCCAATCAGGCATACCCCTAATGCCCATAGATCTAGTATGGCCATCATGCTTCTGCTGCGCAAGAGGCTTTGTCAGTGGGTCAGCAATATTGTTAAGTGTAGGTACCCTGCATATTTTCACATCTCCTCTATCTATTATCTCTCGAATGAGGTGATAACGCCTAAGTATGTGTTTGGATCGTTGGTGAGATCTAGGCTTCTTAGCTTGTGCGATAGCACCATTGTTATCACAATAGAGACCAATGGGATCCACAATGCTAGGAACTATGCCAAGTTCACTAATGAACTTTTTGATCCAAACAACTTCCTTTGTTGCACTTGAGGCAGCAATATACTCGGCCTCGGTTGTAGAATCAGCAACTGTATCTTGCTTTGAACTTTTCCAGCTCACAGCGCCATCGTTTAAACAAAACACATAACCAGATTGCGATCTAAAGTCATCCTTATCTGTCTAGAAGCTAGCATCGGTGTATCCAATTACAACCAACTCTTCCTGACCTCCATATATCAAGAATGAGTCCTTAGTCCTTCTCAAATACTTAAGGATATTCTTGACAGCTACCCAATGGGCATCACCAGGATCAGATTGGTACCTACTCGTTGCACTTAAAGCATACGAGATATCTGGTCGAGTATGTAGTGGGGTATTCGTTACCATTAGAGATATTGACTAAATCCAAGGTAAATCATACAAGTCGAGTCGCCACCGCACTTCTATTTATCCAAAGGAATGGTTAGAAAGCGAACAAAAACCTAAAAGTTTTATCGAATCAAAAACTAGTAAAAATGTCAGAGATTTGGGTAAGGGGGTTGGTTATGCAATGGGAAGGTGTTAGGCACCCAAAACATCCTAGGTACTCCTACGGAGCCCTTTTCCCATTTGTTGCAAAGGTTGTTGTTTTTTTTTTTTTTGAAAATTTATTTGTGCGAACATGATTGAAGGGATGAGAAAAGCGTGTATGTTTATCTAATGTACTACTTACTAAACGAAGGGTCAAAAGAAAATGACTCGCACGGACGTCGCATCCACTGAATACGTATCTCATCTGAATCTGAGAATCAGAGTCTTTGTAACTCGGCTACCTATGGGTTAAAGAGGAGTGTGCTCGCTAAGACATCGCATCTTATGCCTACGTATCTCATCTGGGATGAAAATCAGAGCAAAACGTAGTTCGACTAACTACGGGGTAAGGGTTGTGTTTTGGGGTGAACGACGTTACTACGCAATCTACCGGATGCTCGACCTTTGGAGACTTACTCGCCTGTAGTAGAAGGAGATAACGTGTTCTTAGGAGAAGAAAAATCAATGAGTTTGGGGTGTTTAGGGATGCTCATGCAAAAAGGCAGTCTTAGATGAAGGAACCGCGCTACCTTAAATGACATGCCACGAGAGGCTATACGAAACCCAAGAAATCGGTAACATGCGAGAAAAGTAAAGGGATCGAGAGATCTACTGTATGGATAAGGATCCGAAGTAACAACAATTAAAGAGATAAGAAACCCAGAGATCTCTCAAGCTAGCACCATCAAAGAAAGTGAGTCAGTACATGTAATCGGAATAAACCTCCAGGTGGTACCCCACAAATAAAGTGGAACACCAGGCAAGCCATCTCTACAAGAGTCATATGAGCCCTCACAAAACAAAACTCAACAAACAGGTTAGAGAAACAAGATAGGGTAATCAAGAGTTGCCCCCAAATCAAAATGTAACCACATGAATCATGCCATTAAAATTCCCAAAAGCTCACAAAAAGCAACCAAGGGTAGGAGGCCTAAACCTCTTGTCAAACACATGCATCAAAAGGGTATCAAATTCACCCATAATACCTCATACATTCAGAGCATTCAAATTAAAAGCATAAAGTAATGGGAATAAGGCAAACCTGACTGGAGAGATCGAATGAAATTGAATTGTCCGGTTGGGTTTGCAAAGCAATCTGAGGGTTTATATGAGAGGGAATTGGTTATTTGGCGATGAGTTCCCTTCAGTCTCTGGAGGTTGCTCTGAACTCTGTTAGCTCTTCTCTCACTATCTTTTTCCTGCCAGGGTAATAGGAATAGAATATCTTTTTGTTTCACTGAAACTCGGAATTTATAACCTGATTTTTGTGGACCTGTGGGCTCAAATGAGAGAGGCCCAAGTCCAAAATTTTTCTGTTATATTTTATTTATCTGTTTATTTTATTTTATTTTATTTTATTTTATTTTTTCGTTTTTTTTGACACGTGGGCTTCGCCTAGCGAGCATGACAGTTCAAGAAATTTCTCTGAGCGTAGGTGATTCTGGTGGCTTTTCTTGGGACTCGCTAAGCGACCCATTCTGCTCGCCTAGCGAGCATGTCAGCTCATGAACAAACTTTTGCTCCTTCAAGATTAACGTTTTGACTGACGAATATACCCCATTTGAACCTATTGGAAGTATCTCAAGCCATTCCCTTGTGTTGACTGATCATCTAAATAGAACCCACAAAGTGTCTTGGATGATACTCAAGCTTTAAACAAAAGATGTTAGTGACACATTTTTGTGCTTTTGGTTAGTAAACAAAAGTAAGAGAAACAATGATGTATAATTCAAGCATGCTTGGTGATCTCAAACCAATCACAAGGAGTCCCACCCAAAGGCAAAGGGAACCAAATGCTAAAGATCCTTGAGGCAATGCAAATGCAATGTTATGATGCCATGAGGGATCTTAGGGTCGAAATTGGGGTCTTACAGATGCCCCTATTTAAGGTCATTCTTGCCGGAGAAGTGAAGGTTAAAATCTTCGTCTCGACGGGGTAGAATGGGATTAAATAATAACAAAGAGACAAATTTTGGTCCCTAAGAGACCTCATGATGCAAATGTAGGTATGAAAAATGGTAGCACTCTGTGGAGATATGTGTCCACAAAAGCAAAGAAATCAGAAGCCACTGATAATCCATATGAGCAATTCACTCCATGGGACCAAGACCCTGGGGACTCTCCTGGGGATAGAAAAGGGATAAAAATGCGCGAGCAGGTCACGACTCAAAGCGTGGGGAACAGAATTCCAAAGGGAAAAGATCCAATGGAAAGACTCTAGCTGACTCGAAGATGCATGTATTGGGGAATATGCCAATACAGCAAAAAACTATCCACAGCGGATACTTCGGATAAAATCTGGATGAAACAATCCACTAAGGGACTTCACTGGGGATGTCCACAAGGACACTCCTGGGGAAGCAGCGGGATGAGGTATTACCGGTTACTGGGTAATAAGCTCAAGGAGACATGTGATCTGAACGCCAGGTATGAGGGTGAGAGATACAACATGCTCAGGAAGAGATGAATATCCAAGACCGGTATAAGGGTGAGAGATATCAAAACTTCAAAACGTCTGAGGAAAACCTAAAAGGTATACTTCAACTTAGGGATTCTGACTCCACAGGGGATAAAAAGTCATAATAGGGAGCAAAGAGGAAGGAACACCAGGGATACCGGTTACTGGGCATATAATAGGTGACCAACCAAGGCGTGAATTGGGGGATATTCCCAAAACACTCATCATCCAAAAGAGGGCTAAAAGCAAACTTGATTATAGGATGAATATTCGACTCCACAAAGGGGATACGAATCTTACTCAACTGGGAAAGAACAAAAGGCTTCAGACCCGAGAGAGCATGAGACATACTATCTATTACCGTCGGAACGTAGATAATATACTCGCATGGACGATTATCCACAACCGGTTACTGGGTTAATAAAGGATAAATCGACCGATAAGATAAGGCATCAGGATATCGAAACTAGGTATATAATGATGACCAATTCAGGGGAGAAACAATCATTACCAACAACAACAAGGTAGACGAGAGATGACCCGCTGGGGATAAATTGCATAATCAGGGCAATTAACCAAGCAGATGAGTGGATATCATCACCGAATATTGGACGAAGATAACTGTCACCAATTAAAGATGAGCAAAAATAGTTACTCTGCAAAAAGGGAAGAAATATGGTTTACAACTACCGGTATGAGGGTAGAGAAACACAGACTCCGCTGGGGATAATAATTACTAATTATTGAGCAATTATTCATTTGCCACGGGGAAACAGGAAAAGAGTCTCAAGAGACCGATCTAGGATCAAACTAGATAGGCATACCAAATCAAGACTTGTCCCGGTGATGATATAACTCAATGGGGAAAACCATCCTAGTATATGTGTTGGAAAGGAACAAAAACAATCAACATCCACGAGGATATAACCCGGTGGGGAATATGGAAGAAAGGATAGACGCTTTCTGCTTATGGAGCTGACTCTATATGGAGAGATCAGACACACACATCTACTCGGGGAAGTATATCACCAAATAGCAGGAGACAACAAACAACGATATATGGCAAAGAATGCAACATGAATATCTGAATGTTATAATTATGCATGAATATGCGTGGTTTATGTATGTATGTATGATGTATGCTGACAAACAGACATATCTAACACAACCACCCGGTACTACATCTCAAGAGAGAAAGCCAAGTTCACCGGGGAGTATCCAATCTGCTGGGGATCAGAGATACCAGGAAGCAAAGAACTCTGCAAGGGATGAATCATCAATCATTCCAGCTGGGGACGAGAGTTATCACAGACAAGGTCCACCATACCAACAACTCTACTGGGGAATCTATCCGAGGAGATAAAGGATTTATCGGGATCAACCACCAAATACCGCTCTTGCCCAAAGAGATCCAAGCTGCTGAGGAAGAAAGATTGCTACTCTGCTGAAGGGAAGAGAGGTGACTCTCAACAAGCAATCCACTTGGTAGGATAAACCACAAGGGGTTCCGGAGGGAGGAGATACAGTCATGCCAGGAATATGGACAAAAATATTACCCTGTTGGGGATCGTACCACCCTTGGGAGAGCACTGAGGATCTCCTAAGTATCCTTTCGTCATTGTGAATGTTCACTTTGTTTAAAAACAAATTATAAAAAATTTGATCGTTTAAAACAATGATATTTTCTTAATCAAAACATGCAAAACATTTGTTGAATAGAAACAGATAAGAGTGCCAATAATTGGATAAAAGGATCAAATTTATTTGATAGAATGGTAGTCTGCGAATGGCAAGACTCCATAGATCTTTACAAATCTGAAATTGGTGATATATATTGGAAAAGGGCTACATTGAACATAATGACCATTTCTCCACCAATTCTGAATCCGATGTATTTGAAGCTTTGGCTGATAATGAACAAGGATCTCTGACGGACGACAGTTGTAGAACAAAGTCTTGTCAGGATGCAGTTACTTGCCAAATCCCTAATTTTCGCCTAGATTGCCCCAGGATGAGGTACTCAATCTAGCGGGATACATATATCATTATTATATATTTTTTGTGTCTCTAACTTTTGCCTGGATCGCCCTTTCGGGTTTTCAATCCACCGAGACGCTCATTTTTGCCTAAGCCGCCCTTTCGGGATTTCAACTTAGCGAGCTATTTATTTTTTATTTTTTTAGGCGAAGTATTTCTTGACTGCATCTGAATTCACAGGACGAGTGAAATCCTCCCCATCCATAGTTGTAAGTATCAAAGCACCGCTTGAAAAGGCTCTCTTAACAACATATGGACCTTCATAGTTTGGAGTCCACTTGCCCCTGGAATCGGGCGCGAAAGACAATACTTTCTTGAGCACAAGGTCACCTTCTCGGAACACACGAGGCTTGACCTTCTTATCAAAAGCTTTCTTCATTCTCTGCTGATATAACTGACCATGGCACATGGCAGTCAATCTCTTCTCTTCAATCAAGTTTAGCTGGTCATAACGACTCTGAATCCATTCAGCATCAGTCAACTTGGCCTCCATCAAGACTCTCATTGATGGGATCTCCACCTCTACTGGGAGTACAGCCTCCCTGCCATAAACAAGAGAGAAAGGGGTCGCCCCTGTTGAAGTGCGGACAGATGTACGATAGCCATGCAAAGTGAATGGTAGCATCTCATGCCAATCTTTGTACGTAACAACCATCTTCTGGATAGTTTTCTTAATGTTCTTATTAGCAGCTTCAACAGGTGTTCGACATGTTCAACTTCCATTCTTGACTTAGCAATCATATCATCAACATACACCTCAATCTCCTTATGCATCATATCATGAAACAAAGTGGTTATAGCTCGTTGATACGTGGCTCCGGCGTTCTTCAAACCGAAGGGCATCACTCGATAACAGAATGTTCCCCAAGGTGTGATGAATGTTGTCTTCTCCATATCCTCGGATGCCATTTTAATATGATTATATCCGGAAAATCCATCCATAAATGAGAAGACATTGAATTTAGCTGTATTGTCTACCAACATATCAATATGTGGTAGAGGGAAATCATCTTTCGGACTAGCTTTATTCAAGTCTCTATAGTCCACACACATCCGGACTTTTCTGTCTTCCTTAGGCACGGGCACAATATTGGCCACCCATTGAGGATATATAGAAGTCACCAGGAACCCCGTATCAATTTGCTTCTGAACTTCCTCTTTGATCTTCACTGCCATATCAGGATGAGTTCTCCTAAGCTTCTGCTTAACAGGCACGCACTCAGGCTTTAGAGGTAGGAAATGTTGCACAATATCAGTATCTAGACCAGGCATGTCTTTATATGACCAGGCAAAGACGTCAACATATTCTCGTAGCAACTTAATCAACCCCTTCTTAACAGATTTTTCCAGAAGTGCCCCAATCTTTACCTCTCGCACACAATCTTCAGACCCCAAGTTGACTGTTTCTAGATTCTCAAGATGCGGCTGAATGATCTTTTCTTCATGCTCAAGTAGCCGGGTAATCTCGTCAGGAATCTCTTCAACATCATCTCCCTCTGCCTCAAATACAGGGAATTCAAAATTGGGAGATGGTGTTGGGTCATTATGTTCAATGGGTTTAGAAATCAACCTGCCTAATGTTTTTTGGATATGAAAATCTTTTAGAAATCAAACAAGGCAAATCATTATGCAGATGAGAAGATTGATTTTATTCTATTTTTTTAGGGTTTTATGTGATCACCAATTTCATGCAAAAAGCAAAAAGGGAAAATAATTTGGAAAAACAAACATTTAACATGAACTTATTGAATGAAAATATCATTGTGTTTATGTTGTCAACAATGTTATCACTCTTCCTTTTGGTATGGGAGAAGGGTTTTTAAACAAAGTGATCATTACGTTGACTTATGGACAACTGTTGGAATATCCACAGCGACCCAATTGTTGCAGACCCCTCCAGGGATGATGAAATTGCCAGAATCCTTTGTATCTTCTTCTAAAACGGCAGCAACCTCCTCATCTAGACCAGTGTGGATGAAACCTCCACTCTTGAATGACCCTTGCTTGTTGAAAGTACCAGAAGACAAACCTATGCCAGCCCGAGACTCATTGTCTTCTAACTCAATCATTTTTCCTAAACCAGTGGTTGCACCACGCTCAATGGCCAGCTTTGCATCTTTGTAGGAAGCAAATGAAGGAGTTCTATTCTCAATAGGCTCAGCAATAGATAACGCTTGGAAAGGAGTTCCAACTTCAACCTCAGCATCTCTATAAGAGAAGGAAGACAAATGGCTAACTAGGAGAGCCCTTTCTCCCCCTACCACCACCAGCTTCTTGTTTTTCACGAATTTCAATTTCTGGTGTAGGGTGGACGTCACGGCGCCTGCCTTGTGAATCCATGGTCTTGAAATATTGGCTCTAGTGTAGTACCGGTGAGTCAGCTTGTCTTCAAAATAAATGAAGGACACAGAGTTAGACCACAGGGCAAGGGACCGGAAACAAAACCTGCTTATGCATATGATGCATGCAACGTTTGTGCATATGATTTGTTTTTTATTTCAAAGGAACTTTAGAGTTTTATTTGCAAATTCTGGAAATATTAAGCATTTTATCACACATGGAAATATCTCATCAAATAATATCAGCAAAAGAAGTGCAGCATCGTCAATCATGTACAAGAGAAAAGGAAAATAATCATCCTATGGATCCCTAGAAACAATCATCTAAAGCTCGGGACACAGGAAGATAAGATGCCCGAAGCCTCTCCACCTCCCTCTCGTAGGCTGCCTCCATATCGGCCTTCTCTTTGGCGAGTCGATCATACTTCCTCTTCCAGAACTTAGAAGACTGAGGAAGTAGAGAAGTCCATACATCATCAGGGTCATCAATAACCTGATGCTCAAGAAACTCAATCAACGCATCCTTGTCCTTAATCTACTGAAGCAATTCTTCACGTTCACGGATCCAGGCACGTGAACGGTCTTCGTCTCTCAACTTCTCTACTCCTTGATTAGGGAGGGTTGAAGGCCCAACCATAATCATAGGTGTAGGTCTCGGATACTCGTAAGGCATGAGATACTCAGACGCCCTCTTCCTAACCCAAACAGTGTAAGGCTCCAAAGCGATGCAATTCTTAGGACCCGACTCTTTCCTTCCTTTCCTATGAATCTTGCGCCAAGCGCGGACCATCCTAGCTTTCAAGCCTTGGGGATCTTTACCATCCTGAAAGAATACACCCTCTAACAGAATGTTATTAGGTTTATCCTTTAGGGGGAACCCAAGCTGACGACGCGCCAAAATAGGATTGTAGTTAATCCCACCACATGTACCAAGAAGAGGTACATTGGAGAATTCTCCACAAGAGTCAATAATCTGCACACCATCATACACATGGTTATACCAAGAGATATCATCATTAGTGAGAGACATAAGTCTCGTGGACCACCGTAGACATTCCTTGTTCTCCCTGAAAGCGACCGTCTGAGGTAAGTGAGAAGAAAACCACTTATACAACAGAGGCAAACAACACACAATGGCGCCACCACCCTTTGCATTCCTCATATGCAAAGAGAAGTAGGTATCGCCCAACAGAGTCGGAACGAGATTAAGAGTAGAGAAGATCCTAATAACGTTCACATCCACAAACTTGTCGATGTTGGGGAACAATACCAATCCATAGATGAGAAGTATAAATATGGCTTCAAAGGAATCCTCACTCATGGCCTTCCCATACATAGTAGCTTGAGCAATGAGGAACTCAGAAGGGAGACCTTGAATTCCTCCTTTGGTAGTCATATGAGCATCAACCAGAGATTCATCTATGTGTAACATGTCAGCTATCTCTTGAGAAGTAGGAATACTCTCCAAGCCACTGAACGGCAACTGGTCTAGAATAGGTATACCCACAAGATAAGCCTACTCCTCAAGTGTAGGCAAAAGCTGTAAATCTAGAAACGTGAAGCAACGGTACAAAGGATCATAAAACTTCACCAACACGCTCATCAATCCTTCGTCCACCTGAGTAGTCAGAAGAGGAAGAAGCTTCCCAAAACGAGCCTTGAAACCCAAAGGATCTAATATATAGGATGTCAGATTCCTTAACTCTTTCAAATATGGTTGCCTGAAGCTGTACTTCTTTGTATTCCTTCTTTGTCTTTCCATGTCTGAAAATTTTGCAAATAGACCTCTTAAGTTCCTTGAAAATTTTCTCATTATTTTGATGATATGAATGCAAATGGGTGCATGAATGCATGAATGCAACAATCACACTCAAGGATCAAGCAAAGCACACCAAACAAAGGTCATGGGATGGATCATGTTATCCTTAATATCAACCATCCATTTTGGTGGATTATGGTTTACACCTTATCAACACCCAAGTTCCATTGATATTAAGGATTCATGAACGAATCAACCATGAATCAAGGGTTTGTTGTAAGTCACGAGCATGGAGTTAGGTTAAGAGCCACCCAAAAGGGAGTGTACTAGGGTTTAAACCTGCCAAACATGTTCTACAAGAGGTTCCCATAGTCATCATCCCATCTTTCGGATATTATTGGAGAAACGACTACTCGTATTCTGAAAATATTCTCAAGAGAGACTCTTATGAGTGTAGTATCGCGTAACAATCGTATCAAATCTTACACTTGAACGACTTTCGCACTACATCCTAAGAATAGGCCAAGATGGGCTTGGTAAACTAAGGTCCTTGGCTTCTAAGGTCTATATTGGAAAGAGTAATGTCTAACCACAACTTACTTGTGTGGCATTATTGATCCCAACATAACCTCCACCAAGTAAATGGACTTGCAAGTCAACTTGCTAAGGAATAACTCCACACAAGTCAACAAGACTATGCCATTCTCCTATCCTAAGTGCACTCGAGTCCGGGTATAGAACTCATCTCACAAAGATCACCAAGCATACAAGGAATTAATATTCAAACAATTCAATCATTACATACCAGTAATCCCAAATTGCACAAAAATATGTCACAAAAAAAAATATACAATACAATACAACAAATATGAAAAGTAGGCAAAACCCACTAGGATGTTTCGCTTCCCCAACAGAGTCGCCACTTTTCTGTAGCGGGATATTCGTTACCAATAGAGATATTGACTAAATCCAAGGTAAATCATACAAGTCGAGTCGCCACCGCACTTCTATTTATCCAAAGGAATGGTTAGAAAGCGAACAAAAACCTAAAAGTTTTATCGAATCAAAAACTAGTAAAAATGTCAGAGATCTGGGTAAGTGGGTTGGTTATGCAATGGGAAGGTGTTAGGCACCCAAAACATCCTAGGTACTCCTAGGGAGCCCTTTTCACATTTGTTGCAAAGGTTGTTGTTTTTTTTTTGAAAATTTATTTGTGCGAACATGATTGAAGGGATGAGAAAAGCGTGTATGTTTATCTAATGTACTACTTACTAAACGAAGGGTCAAAAGAAAATGACTCGCACGGACGTCGCATCCACTACATACGTATCTCATATGAATCTGAGAATCAGAGTCTTTGTAGCTCGGCTACCTATGGGTTAAAGAGGAGTGTGCTCGCTAAGACATCGCGTGTTATGCCTACGTATCTCATCTGGGATGAAAATCAGAGCAAAACGTAGTTCGACTAACTACGGGGTAAGGGTTATGTTTTGGGGTGAACGAAGTTACTACGCAATCTACCGGATGCTCGACCTTTGGAGACTTACTCGCCTGTAGTGGAAGGAGATAACGTGTTCTTAGGAGAAGAAAAATCAATAAGTTTGGGGTGTTTAGGGATGCTCATGCAAAAAGGCAGTCCTAGATGAAGGAACCGCGCTACCTTAAATGACATGCCACGAGAGGCTATACGAAACCTAAGAAATCGGTAACATGCGGGAAAAGTAAAGGGATCGAGAGATCTACCGTTTGGATAAAGATCCGAAGTAACAACAATTAAATAGATAAGAAACCCAGAGATCTCTCAAGCTAGCACCATCAAAGAAAGTGAGTCAGTACAGGTAATCGGAATAAACCTCCAGGTGGTACCCCACAAATAAAGTGGAACACCAGGCAAGCCATCTCTGCAAGAGTCATATGAGCCCTCACAAAACAAAACTCAACAAACAGGTTAGAGAAACAAAATAGGGTAATCAAGAGTTGCCCCCAAATCAAAATGTAACCACATGAATCATGCCATTAAAATTCCCAAAAGCTCACAAAAAGCAACCAAGGGTAGGAGGCCTAAACCTCTTGTCAAACACATGCATCAAAAGGGTATCAAATTCACCCATAATACCTCATACATTCAGAGCATTCAAATTAAAAGCATAAAGTAATGGGAATAAGGCAAACCTGACTGGAGAGATCGAATGAAATTGAATTGTCCGGTTGGGTTTGCAAAGCAATCTGAGGGTTTATATGAGAGGGAATTGGTTCTTTGCCGATGAGTTCCCTTCAGTCTCTGGAGGTTGCTCTGAACTCTGTTAGCTCTTCTCTCACTATCTTTTCCCTGCCAGGGTAATAGGAATAGAATATCTTTTTGTTTCACTGAAACTCTGAATTTATAACCTGATTTTTGTGGACCTGTGGGCTCAAATGAGAGAGGCCCAAGTCCAAATTTTTTCTGTTATATTTTATTTATTTATTATTATTATTTTTTTTCGTTTTTTTTGTTTTTTGTTTTTTTAACACGTGGGCTTCGCCTAGCGAGCATGACAGTTTGGAAGCTTGCTTCAATCCATAGATTGATCTTTGTAACTTACATATCTTTTGGGCTTCTTCTGGTATGTCAAATCCTTCAGGATGTGTCATGTACACGTCCTCAAGAAGATTCCCATTAAGGAAAGCAGTTTTGACATCCATCTGCCATATTTCATAATCATGATATGCAGCGATAGCAAGTAAAATCCGAACAAATTTAAGCATTGCAACTGGTGAAAAGGTTTCATCATAGTCAACCCCATGAATTTGTTTATATCCTTTTGCAACCAGTTTTGCCTTATAGGTATGTACCTTACCATCCATGTCGGTCTTCTTTTTGAAGACCCATTTGCATCCTATAGGGTTAACCCCTACAAGAGGCTCTGCCAAGGTCCAAACTTGGTTTGTGTACATGGAATCAATTTCAGATTTCATGGCTTCTAGCCACTTCTCAGACTCGGGACCAGTTATGGCCTCTTGGTAGGTCACAGGCTCATCTTGATCCATGAGTGTAATACCCCAAAATTTACCCTTCATTTTTTCTGAAAACATACGCTTTACACCTCATGCATGCATTCATTTTTAGGTCATTTAGCATTTGCATTTCATCATGGCAATCGGAATCGGATCCAAGAAGTTTGAACATCATCCAGGACACTTTGTGGGCTCTATTTAGATGATCAGTCAACACAAGGGAAAGACTTGAGTTACTTCCAACAAGGGTCTATTCGTCAGTCAAAACGCTAATCTTGAAGGAGCAAAGGTTTGTTCATGAGCTGTCATGCTCGTTAGGCGAAGCCCACGTGTTTTGAAAAAATAAAAATAAAATAAATAAATAAAACGGAAAACGGAAATATATATATATATATATATATAAATAAATAAATAAATAAATAAAAGAAAAAATCTTGGACTTGGACCTCTCTCATTTGAGCCCACAGGTCCACAAAAATCAGGTTATAAATTCAGAGTTTCAGTGAAACAAAAGGCAATTCTATTCCTATTACCCTGGCTGGAAAAAGATAGTGAGAGAAGAGCTAACAGAGTTCAAAGCAGCCTCCAAACCCTGAAGGGAACTCAACTGCACAGAATCACCTCTGCCTCACATAAACCCTAAAGATTGTTCTGTAAACCTCACGGGTGCAACTCAATTTCAATCAAGCTCTCCAATCAGGTTTGCCCTATTCCCATTATTTTACGCCTTCAATTTGAATGTTCTAAATGTGTGATGTATTATGTTTGAATTTGGAAGTGTGGATATCGTTAGGTTTCTCACATGCATGAACGGGTGAAACCTATGCCTTGAATGCTTAATCGTTTAATTTCTGAAGTGTATGCCACAGGGTTTAAGGTTTCTGAAACCTTACTGTTATCCATGAAAAACCATACTGTTTTGCTCTAATCTGACTTACGTTTGTCATGGCATGTTTTCTCCTAATCCTTATCTTGTTTCACTAACCCTTTTGTTGAGTTTTTGTGAAGGCTCACATGAATTTTGCAGGGATAGCTCGTTGGATATTCCTCTTTGCTTGTGGGATACCATTTGGGAGATTTATTCTGATTGCCTTGTTGGAACATTTACTTTATACATGTTTGTTTTGTATGTGTTCGTATCCCCGCAGGTAGCGCGGTTCCTTCGTCAAGGACTGCCTTTTTGCATGAGCATCCCAAACCCTAACCCTTCATTGATTTTTCTTCTCCTAAACACACGTTTACTACTTCTACTACAGGCGAGTAAGTCTCCAAAGTTCGAGCATCCGGTAGATTGCGTAGTAACGTCGTTCGTCCAAAACCCAATGCATAACCCTGTAGTTAGCCGAACTACGGCTTGCTCTGATTCTCATTCCAGATGAGATACGTAGGCATAAGATGCGATGTCTTAGCGAGCACACATCCCCCCAACCCATAGGTCAGCCGAGCTACGAAGACTCTGATTCTCATATTCAGATGAGATACGTATGCAGTGGATGCAACATCCGCGCGAGTCATTTTCATTTAACCCCTTTTTTTTAGTAAACAACACAAGATAAACTCACACCCTTTAGACAAGAACTACAAAAGTGTATCCCGTAGAGTACTACGGATGCGTAGGGGTGCTAATACCTTCCCTTCGCATAACCGACTCCCGAACCCAAGATTTGGTTGCGAGACCTTGTCTTTTCCTTTCCTCTTTTCAGGTTTACTTCGAGCGTTTCCTTTCCCTCCTTTGGGATAAATAACGCACGGTGGCGACTCTTCTGTCATTTTCTTTCGCCGATTGTTTTTTCGCACACTGTATTTTTCAGGTTGCGACAATGAGTAATACATCACCTTGATCTGTTATGAGATATCCATATCTCTCAGGTAGGTGACGTATCCTGCTTGACCTACGCGGGTCTTGTTCTACTTGAGTAGGTTGCTCTTCCACAACTACTTGTGTTTCCTGCTTTAATTCCTCCATAGGTGTATCGATGCTTTGTGATTCTTGAATTTCTTCAAGCTCTACTTTCCTCCCACTGATTGCTTTGGAAATAAAATCCTTTTCTAGGAAAACTCCAGTTCGAGCGACAAACACTTTGCCCTCAGAAGGATTATAGAAGTAATACCCTCTTGTTTCTTTAGGATACCCCACAAATAAGCATTTGTCAGATTTGGGCTCAAGCTTAGTTGAAATTTGTCGTTTCACATAAACTTCGCAACCCCAAATCTTCATGTAAGACATATGTGGTTTCTTACCACTCCATATCTCATATGGTGTCTTCTCAACCTTTTTGGATGGAACACGGTTAAGTGTGTAAGCTGCTGTCAATAGTGCATGTCCCCAAAAGGAGTTTGGAAGATCAGTGTGACTCATCATGGATCGGACCATGTCTAACAGGGTTCGATTTCTTCTCTCAGATACACCATTCCATTGGGGTGTTCCAGGAGGAGTAAGTTGGGATAGGATCCCACACTCTTTCAGATGGTCATCAAACTCTAGGCTTAAATACTCACCACCTCGATCTGATCGAAGAGTTTTAATATTCTTACCTAGTTGATTTTGTACTTCATTCTTGAATTCCTTGAACTTTTCAAAGGACTCTGATTTGTGTTTCATTAAATACACATAACCATATCTACTGAAATCATCAGTAAATGTGATGAAGTACCGAAAACCTCCTCTGGTTGGTATGTTCAGTGGTCCACATACATCAGTATGTATGAGGGCCAAAAGATCATTAGCTCTTTCACCTTTTCCTGTGAATGGAGACTTTTTCATCTTTCCAATTAAACAAGATCTGCATGTTTCATATGATTCATAATCAAAAGAGTCCAACAGTCCATCTTTATGGAGTTTGGAAATACGTTTCTCATTTATGTGGCCTAATCGACAATGCCAAAAGTAAGTTGGATTTAACTCATTAGGTTTCATCCTTTTAGTATTAATGTTATAAATAGGCATTTCAAGATCAAGGACATATAGTCCATTGTTCATTTGTGCAGTAGCATAGAATATATCATTCAAATAAATTGAGCAACAATTGTTCTTTATTATAAATGAAAAACCAAACTTGTCCAAACAAGAAACGGAAATAATATTCTTGCTAATTGCAGGTATATAATAGCAGTTCTCTAACTGAATTATTAAACCACTAGGTAAAGTCAATACATAAGTTCCTACAAATAAAGCAGCAACCTTTGCTCCATTGCCAACTCGTAGGCCGACTTCACCTTTTGCCAAATCTCTACTCCATTGATTATGTACTTGACCGTGCTGGATGATTCCATGGGTTGTGTATTGGGTCAGCAAGATGAATCAGGGAAGAAAGAGTATGCAATATACTACTTGAGTAAGAAGTTTACTGATTGTGAGTCTCGGTACTCAATGCTTGAGAAGACATGTTGTGCTTTGGCTTGGGCCGCTAAGCGCTTACGCCAATATATGCTGAATCATACGACTGGGTTGATATCCAAATTGGATCCAATCAAGTATATCTTCGAGAAGCCTGCTTTAACTGGGAGGATTGCCTGTTGGCAAATGTTGTTATCTGAGTATGATATTGAGTATCGAGCTCAGAAAGCTATTAAAGGTAGTATCTTGGCTGACCACTTGGCACATCAACCAATTCAAGATTACCAGTCTGTGCAATACGATTTCCCTGATGAGGAGATTCTATATTTGAATATGAAAGATTGTCATGAGCCTACGCTTGATGAAGGACCAGAGCCTGGTTCCCGATGGGGTATGGTGTTCGATGGTGCTGTTAATCAGTATGGAAATGGTATTGGGCAGTGATTATTACTTCTCAAGGCACACATTTTCCTTTTACAGCAAGGCTAACTTTCAAATGCACGAATAATATGGCGGAATATGAGGCCTGTATTTTGGGTTTGGAAGAATGTATTGATCTTAGGATCAAACATCTTGATGTTTATGGTGATTCGGGCCTTGTTGTTAATCCGATTAAGGGTGAATGAGAGACGAATCCACCTGGCCTCATCTCGTATAGAGATTATGCGAGGAGGATTTCAACTTTCTTTACTAAGGTTGATTTCCATCATATTCCTCGAGATGAGAATTGGATGGAAGATGCTCTTGCTACGCTTGCTTCAATGATTATGGTGAAATATTGGACTGAAGTCCCCAATATTAGTGTGATGCGCTTGGATAGACCAGCTCATGTGTTTGCAGTTGAGGAAGTGAAAGATAATAAGCCATGGTATTATGATATCAAATGCTTTCTCCAAAGTCAAACTTACCCGCCTGGGGCATCTGTTAAAGATAAGAAGACTTTGAGGAGACTATCTGACAGTTTCTACCTCAATGGTAATGTGCTTTATAAGAGGAATTTTGACATGGTTCTGCTCAGATGCGTGGATAGACACAAAACAGATCTGTTGATGACTGAAGTCCATGAGGATTCATTTGGTACTCATTCCAATGGACATGCCATGGCTAAGAAGATGTTGAGAGCAGGCTACTATTGGCTAACAATGGAGTCTGACTGCTGCAAATATGTGAAGAAATGCCACAAGTGTCAGATTTATGCAGATAAGATTCACATTCCCCCGACACTTCTGAATGTTATTTCCTCACCATGGGTCTTCTCCATGTGGGGAATTGACATGATTGGCATGATTGAACCAAAGGCGTCAAACGGTCACCGTTTTATTCTCGCAGCTATTGATTACTTCACCAAGTGGGTTGAAGCGGCATCGTATGCGAATGTGACCAGGAAAGTGGTTGTGAAGTTTATCAAGAATCAACTTATATGCCGGTATGGTGTGCCAGACAAGATCATTACCGATAATGGATCTAACTTGAACAACAAGATGATGAAAGAGTTGTGTAGCGAGTTCAAAATTGCACATCATAATTCTTCTCCCGATAGACCCAAGATGAACGGGGCTGTTGAAGCTGCTAACAAGAACATCAAGAAGATTATTCAGAAGATGGTTGTTACATACAAAGATTGGCATGAGATGCTGTCATTTGCTTTGCATAGTTATCGTACATTTGTCCGTACTTAAACAGGGGAAACCCCTTTCTCTCTTGTATATGGCATGAAGGTTGTGTTCCCCGTGGAGGTTGAGATCCCATCGATGAGAGTCTTGATGGAAGCCAAGTTGACTGAGGCTGAATGGGTTCAGAGTCGTTATGACCAGTTGAATTTGATTGAAGAAAAGAGATTAACTTCCATGTGCCATGGTCAGTTATATCAACAAAGGATGAAGAAAGCCTTTGATAAGAAGGTCAAGCCTCGTGTGTTCCGAGAAGGTGACGCCTTGATCAAGAAAGTCTTGTCTTTCGCGCCCGATTCCAGGGGCAAGTGGACTCCAAACTATGAAGGTCCATATGTTGTTAAGAGAGCCTTTTCAGGCGGTGCTTTGTTGCTTACAACTATGGATGGGGAGGATTTCACTCGTCCTGTGAATTCAGATGCAGTCAAGAAATATTTCGCCTAAAAATAAAAACAGAATGGTTCACTAAGTTGAAAACCCGAAAGGGCGACTTAGGCAAAAATGAGCGTCTCAGTGGATTGAAAACCCGAAAGGGGGATCCAGGCAAAAGTTAGAGACATGAAAAAAAATGAATATATATATCCCGCTAGATTGAGTACCTCACCTTGAGGCAATCTAGGCAAAAAAATTAGGGATTTGGCAAGTAACTGCATCTTGAAAAGACTTTGTTCTGGAACTATCTTCTGTTAAGGATTCTCGCTCAATCATCGTCAACTGAAGCTTCAAATACATTGGACTCAGAGTTGGTGGAGAAATGGTCATTATTTTCAATGTAGCCTTTTTCCAATATATATCACCAACTTCAAATTTTGTAAAGATCCATGGAGTCTCGCCATTTGCGGACTACCATTCTATTAAATAAATTTGAGCCTTTATCCAATTCTTGGCACTCTCATTTTTTTCTATTTAACAAATGTTTGTATGTTTTTAATTGATAAATATCATTGTTTTAAACAAATAAAGTTTTTATAAAGGTATTTTTAAACAAAGTGAACATTCACAAAGACTGAAAAGATAGTTGGAACGTCTTTTGTGCTCTCCCAAGGATAGTACGATCTCCAAAAGGTAAGACATTTGTTCATATTCTGGCATTCTTATGTCCTTTTCATCAACTTTCAATTTGTCTCCCCAGCGAGCGCAGAAAGAACAAAACATTATCAACTCCCCAGAGAGTCTGGAGTTTTGGCCTCGATCTTTTAGAGATGTGTATACCTCTATATCAGGCACTAGAATTTGTGTTTTATCAATTATATGGTTGTCGTCCCTTATGTGGACTGACCTAAAATCCCTTATAGATTGATAAAAGTTGATATGCTATCTATTCATGAGGAAGTTTATCTTTCCCCAGTATGAATAAAAATCTCTAGCGGAGTAAGCATATGTTCCCTGCATAACTGTCTTTCTAGATATTTGTCTCCTCAGTAGGAAGTTACCTAGAGCAATTGATGAAGGGCTTATGTCCCTTTTCATCCCCAGTATGGGCACATGTTGATGAAGGATTTGTTTCTGTTCCCCTCAGCTAGGACAGTTCCTCCGGGAATGCTTGTCGTTCATCCCAGTAGGGTTGTCGGCAGTCTATCCCCAGTATGGTCGCTTACAGTCCATCCCCAGTGGAGTTGCCTGATCCGAGCGTGATAATTTGTATCCCCTCCGTGGTTGAAGATCTCTTCCAGTATTGGACGGTGATGAGGAAAATGTGTTATTTCCTTCCCTAGCGGAGCAATTGGTTCTTTCTCCCCTCAGTAGAGATGTCTCTTCAGCGGTTAGAAGGGAGTGTTTCGATTGATGAGTATCTGTTTAGCGGTTTGTTCCCCATGGAATTTCATATCATCCCTTGATAATATCCCCAGTAGAGTTCTTCTATGACAAATCTTATTAATATCCCGTCACTTGTCCCTGAGCATTGCTGGGAGATCCCCGACAATTGGTAGCTGTGACTTTGCCTATCCCCAGCGGTGATTGGCGTCTCCTGGTATTTGATCATCCCCACCAGAACTGATTTCTCCCGTGGGCCTGGCCTTTCTCTTTTGAGATGTTATACCGGATGTCCGTTCGTGGCTCTGGAGCCTGTTTGTGTTAGATATGTCTGTTTGTCATCATTAATCATAAACCATGCATATACATGCATAATTATAGCACTCAGATATTCATGATGCATTCCTTGCCATATATCTTTGCTTGTTATCTCCTGCTATTGGTGAAATGTTCTTCCCCAAGCCGATGTTTGTGTCTGATCTCTCCATATAGAGTCGGCCCCATAAGCAGAAAGTGTCCATCTTTCCTTCTTTATTCCCCACTGAGTTTTGTCCTCGTGGATGATTATTGTTTCAGTTTCCTCCTCAGCAATGTATCGGGATGAAATTACTCCCCTGAGTTATATCCTCATCGAGTTGAGTCTTGTTTGATTGTGTCTTTCTAGTTTGTTCCTAGATTGAACCCTTTCTTCTTATCCCCTACAGTTCCCTGCGGTTTAGTTGTTCAATTGCTCAGTAACCAGTAATTATTCACCTTTTCCCCAGCGGACCTTGTGGCCTCCTACCCAGTAACCGGTAGTTATAAGTCCTATTTCTTTGGTTTTCTACCCAGTAACCGGTAGATGTAATCCCCTCTTTGTTGGTTATCTTTATCCAACATTCATTATTGACACTCCTTCGTTTTTGAGTATACCACCCAGTAGCCGGTGATATATCTCTTGGATAATTGCTCTTATCAAGAAATTTATCCCCTTACAAGTCATCTTTCATTTATCCTTGGTTGGTAATGATTGTTTCTCCTTTTGATTGGTCATCATTTTAAACCCATTAACCGGTATCCCGATGTCCTTTCTTTTTGGTTGATTTATCCTTTATTAACCCAGTAACCGATTATGGATAATCTTCCATGCGAGTGTGTTATCTATGTTATGACGGTAATATATAATATATCTCATGCACTCTTCAGTTGAAGTCTTTTTCTTCCCCAGTTGAGTAAGATTTGTATTTCCTTGTGGATTCGAATTCCGATTCTGTAAGTTGAGTTTGCTTTTTCAGCCCTCCTTTCGGATGATGAGTGTCTTGGATATGCTCCCAATTCACGCCTGGTTGGTCACCTATTATATGCCCAGTAACCGGTATCCTTGGTGTTCCTTCCTTCTGCTCCCTATTATGACTTTTTGTCCCCTGTGGAGCCAGATTTTCCTGAGTTGAGATGTGCCATTTAGGTCCTCCTCAGATGTTTCAGATGATTGATATCTCTCACCCTTATACCGGTCTTAGATATTCTTTCTCCTTGAGCATGTTGTTCTCTCAACCAGTAACGGGTGTTTTGATAACATGTCTCCTTTTTGAGCTTATTACCCAGTAACCGGTAATATCTCGTTGTTTTCCCTCAGCGGAATCCTTTGCGGACGTCCCCGTATGATTCCGGATTTTTATCAGAAGTACCCTTTGTGGATAGTTTCTCTGTATTGGCATATTCTCCAATACATGCATCTTCGCGTCAACTCGAGTCTTTCCATCGATTTATTTTCATGGAATCCCTTCGTGTCTCCCAGCAAGTTTTCAAGTTGTGACCTGCTCACGCATTTTTACCCTATTTTCCCACAAAATCTTTGTCTCCCTAGTGAGTGTGTTACTCCTATGGATTTTTCAGTTTCTCCTGATTTCTTTTCCTTCGTGGCCATTATTCAACCATGAAGAATTTATTTTTGCATACATACATTTTCATCATGAGGTCTCTTAGGGACCAAAATTCGTCTCTTTGTTATTATTTAAGCCCATTCTACCTCGTCGAGACGAAGACTTTAACCTTCATATCTCCGGCTAGAATGACCTTAAATAAAGGCATCTGTAAGACCCTAATTTTTACCCTAATATCCCTCATGGCATCATATCATTTGCTCAATGCATTGCCTCAAGGATCATAGCACGTGTGGTTCCTTAACCCTAGGGTGGGACTTGTGTGAGTAGTTTGAGACCACCAAGCATGCTTGTATTGTATATTATTGCTTTTCTTATTTTTTTACTAACCAAAAACACAAAAATATGTCACTAACTCTCTTTGTTTTGAAGCTCAAGTGATCATGTGCTCACCATGCTCCTAGGAGGCTCCTAAGCTCAGTAAAATGGCTAGATGAAGATGAGAAAAAGCATGACAATGGTCCACAAAGCTCTTAATCATCATATATGTCTCCCAAGTATCTCAATTTGTCAATTTGATCAAGATAACCCAAAGGGCTTGAGGATTGTTTCCGAAGGAAACCCTAATTCAACTGTGCATTGACTGTGCCTTGCTCATGAAGCAACCTCAACCTATGATCAAATTCAATCAAGGGAAGTTCTTTCGTTCATTATTTTATGAATATATGAGCCTATGTGAGTATCCTCAATCATTCATTCATCAAGATTTGAAGTTTGGCCTTGAGAAGTTGACCAATCAAGTCATCTGACTAAACTGAGGATCACTGAGACACAACTTGTGATGTGTTTGTCAAATTAAGATGACCCTAAGCGAAAACATGTTCTTAAGAACCATATGAACAACTTTAATGTTCATCAAAAATACATTTGAAACTTGGAAGGTCATCATTCATTTCAAATCATTATAAGTCATTTTGACTGAAACCCTAATTTTGGGTCAACTTCTCAAGGACCTAACTTCCTTAATTTTTATGATTTTGAGGTGATACCGAATGCATTGGAAATATTAAGATGTCTACTTCAAATTTTATGTTGGACAAAATTTCATAATACTAAAATAAACACATGTGGTAATACAAAACATTATAGGTCACTTTGGACCTAAGTCATTGAATTTGAAAAATGTCCGACTTCAAGTGCCCATAACTTTCTCATGAAAAATCCAAATGATGCAAGATTTGAGTCTAAATTGATCATCTTGAGACGATCTACATCTTCTATGTTGAAGGTTTTTCCATATGAGGCTTACATCATTAAAACAGAAGGGCTTGAAGTTGCTTGATTTTGGTAAAAAATTTCAAAGGGAACCTAGACATGTTTTGTACCCCAAACTTCACAGCCAGCTTTCATAAATTTCCAAACTCCAAATGGATTTTTTCCCAACATAACTTTTGTTCCTTATTCCAAGAGCTTTCCCACCATTACTCACATGACCATTTTTGGATTTTCCATGTGGGAGTTTTGAAGGGCTTAATGCTTATGTTCATTTATGCAATTGACATTAAAACTTCATGTGCAAGCAAATGCAGCTCCAGTTACACGTCCAATTCACTTTCATATGAGTTCAGCATGGATTTCCATTCACTTTTGGGCCTCACATGCGCCTGTACATGCCCATGCATAGAGGTTCCAAAATTCATGCACACGAGCAAAACACCACATTACATCAAGTTCAGCTATAAATTGAAGCTCTTGCTCATTCAAAAATCAACCAAAAAGGAGATCTTAAATGTTGCTGGATTGAAAACCAAACCCTCACTCAAAGGAATTTCAGTTTTCATTTTTCAATTTCAAGCTTGAATTTCAACATCATTAGTTGATCTTCAAGTCTTAATTCCTTAGCCTTGCATATTCATTACATCTCCAGATCAAAATTGGATCAAAAGCTTGAAGAAGTCGTGCTGTTTGAAGCTCCATTTCAGAGGTAAATCACCAAACTTCTTTGATTCAGATCTTGCTATACAATGTGAATTGCTTTGGTTTGAACTATTTTCTAAAGTCCTCAATCATGAGGCAGGCCAGTGGTGATCTTAATTTCATAAATCGTGCCATATCAGATCAAACACCATAATCTTCAAGCTCAGGTTTCTCTTTAAATAAGAACTTTGAGGAGAATCCATGGTTACTGTGGTGATGTACATCACCCCAGCTTCATTTTGATACCTTGCTTTTTCATTTTCATTGAAGTTGAAATCCCTGCGCGTGGTGGCTGGAATCAGTTGGCTGACTGGAGAAGATGGTGGTTTCCACCACCATCCCCACGTGGGAGCCTCTCATCCCTTGGATCTCTCTCAAATGTTTTAATTCTGACCTTGCATTGTTATGACTTGTTCTAATTCAAAATGTTGCGCGCTTGACTTTGGATCATGGTGTGTCCACGCCTCTGAGCCTTAGGATCAATGCCATGTCAATTAATGAAAAGATCCAATGGCAGCGCATTTTTGTTATTTTCTGATTTTTGTTTTAATTTCATTTAATTCCTTTTATTTTCAAAAATTTATAAATATTTTATTTGAAGTCACAAAAATATGAGACCAATGCCAAAAATTTTCTTGAAAAATCTAGTTTCATATTTTGATTTTTAATTATTTTTGTGACTTCATTTAATATTTTTTGTGAATTATTTGGTTTTTATTAGTTTTAATTCATTTTAAAATACTTTTTGACATCTGGAAAATCCAATAATATTTTCATAACACATATGGATCATGATAAGTCAATGAAAAATAGTCTCATCAATTTCTTAATTGATTTGAGTTTTATTTGAGATTTTAATTCATTTGTGTTATTTTTCATTATTTTTAATTGTCTTAAAATAGTCTCTGATTTCAAAAATTGTTGAAATTTTTTGTCAAAGCTTGTTTGACCATGTTAGACCTATGAGAATTTAATTGGACTTGTTGAAGTTGATTTGAATTGAATTTGAGGTTTGACCATATTTTGTCCATTTTAATTTTGCATTTATTTTAATTCCAAAAATACCAAAAAAATATGTTTGACTTATTGACTTCTAATCTTCATTTCTCTTCTGTTTAGCTTTGGTTGATGATGATTTGATTCACTTTTGACCAATTGTGTTTGACACTTTTTTTTTCTTTTTTCCATTCATTTCATCTTCATCTCATTTCTTTTTTTATTTTTGGCCAATGAGTTAATGTCTTATGGTTGGTCTTGACATATGAGAGGTTTAACCTTCTTTGATCCAAATCAAACTCAACTTGATCCATGATCAAGTGAGTTGCTTTGTGTCCAAGATAGGTTGCTTCTTGGTCAAGCAAAAAACCTAAAGCCCATACAAGGTCCTTTCTCTTTTCTTTTGGCATGGCAAGTTTTTGGAGCTTGGCTTACTAGTCAAGATCTCTAACTTGTGTTTATTTGCCTATAGTTTTATTGATCGATCTCAGATAGGTGTGACTACTACATTAGTCCACTTACGATTGCTTAACATAACGCTACATTGTCTTATGACAAACTAACATAACCATACTAATTACTAACTTTAATTTGAGCATTTAATTTCTTGCAATTTACTTTAATGTCATTTATTTCTTTCTCATTTATTCATGTTGCCTTTTTATTTTGCTGATTTGAGCACATACTTTATGTTTATGTCATTTTTCTTTTGCTCATTTGAGCTCATTATTGTATATAAATATATTGTTGTCTTGTGTTGGTTTTGTCTTTGTTTTGTGTGAACCCAATGCAAAAAGGAGAAAGGACTTAGAATTAGGACATACCTATGCTTAAAGGAGTTCAAGAGCAACTAGGCCTCATGCCTTTAGAATGCTAAACTTGTTGAAGAGCAACTAGGCCTCATGCCTTTAGAATGCTAAATCTCAAAGTTGACTTTAAAGGACCTCTCATCCAAACTCTTTCTTTGTCCATTCCTCTTATTGTGTTGTGAACTTTTGATGTTTGCTCTTGTGTGATAGGGATTCCATCTTGAGATAATAAGGAGGACCATTGTCATGAGTAGCCAAGTTAAGAGAGACAAGCCAAATGGAGATCCTAGGAGCTTGAATTAAATTGTTTGATTGCTTGTGTGTTTGCTAAGTCCAAACGAAAGAAGCATCTTGAATCATCTCTATAATTTCAAGAAAAGGAACTCCAAGGGTTTTGTCTTCTCTCTTATCTTTGATTGCTTTAGGACTAACCCTTCTCTTCTTCTCCCCACTCTAACCAAGCCAAAATCTTTTCTTTCAAACTTTGACATTGTTTCAAATTAGAAACCTATGCCTTATGCCTTTGACTTTTAAAAATCTTTTCATCAATACTCATTGTGAATAAATCTTAATCCAACTTTGACTTCAATTTGTAAATAAGCTTAACTTTTAAATATAACTCATTTCAAGTTGTTTTTGTGGTTCCAATGGCCACCTTTATTAAAACTTTTCAAAAACATTAGTCATAGGTTTGAGTTATCATAGTGGTTGATGTAAATCTCACCTCATCCTTAGTGATTGGATTATAAGTCTTCAATGCTTATTATAGGGTTAACCCCTCACTAGTATGTTGAAGCTCTCCTCACATGGTGGATTGTTGGTTTAGGTTGAGTTTTCTCCCTTTGATAACAAAATACCTTAAGGCTTTTGATCAAATCAATTCACCAATCTTTGAGATTTTTACCCCGAACTACGAGGTTTTGATCCTACCTTTGTGATGGTACGTAGGCAATGGGTTCATCCAGTCAAACAACAAAATTATAAATATAATCTATTCTCTTATCATCCCCCCAATATCTTGCACATATTTTCATAAATACCAACCTATAACACACATTTGAAAAAAGAGGTTCCCTTAGAGTACTAAGGATGTTTTGGGTGCGTAAAACCTGCCCATTTCATAACCAACCCCCTTACCTAAATCTCTGACATTTTTATTAGTTTTTGATTTGATAAAACTTCTTACTTGGCTTTTGTTCGCTTTTTAGCCTTTCCTTTGGACAAATAAAAGTGCGGTGGCGACTCGAATTGTATGTTTACTTTTGGTTTAGTCAATAAACCTAAAGGTAACGAATACCCCGCTACAAATATCATTGGATTTAGGGGATTGATGGAATGTACATTCCATCTCCCAAAATGAATTAATGATATTAACTTGGTAAAAGTCCTCCTTTGACCAATTTGAGTTTTGATCCATCCCCCTCTCTCTTCATCTAATTCCCCTTCTTTATGCATCCATTTCATTTGGCCTATGATATCTCAAAGTCCTAAAGCTAGTTGATTGAAAAATCAACATAAGTATGATGAGATTAAGCCACCTCTTTTTCATATTATTTTTTGTGTGTGGTATGTTTCATGAGCATAGTCCATTATATTATGTCTCTAACATGCATTAACACTGAAATTCTATTGCTCAACCTCAAATAGTTGTGACTTCTACATAAGTCCAATTACGATTGCTTAACATAGTGCTAGATTTTTTGACACAAAAAGGAATAACATTCTAGTTAGTGAGATTGTAACTCTCCCCTCTTTCATGGTATCGTATGGAAACTTGGCCTTTTTTCCTTCCTTTGGAAGATGTCTTGGCTCAAGGATCCATGCTTGTGATAAGTGGGTTCAGTGTTCTCCAAAGAATGACTTAAAAAGCAAAATAAAAACAATACTAACTTCTAACTCATTAACAACTAACATTTAATTTCAAGTCTTTTATTTTAATGCACTTTAATTTTTAAGCTCTATTCATTTGCCATTATTCATACCATTCTAATTATTTATATTAATGCCTTTTCACTTTGTCCACTTGGACCATATTGTGTGATATATCTTGTTTGTGTATATTTTGTTTGTTTGTGTGGTCTTTGACCATCAATGTACATAATAAGAAACAAAAACCCTAAAAACTATTGTGTGGACTGTTGGCTTGATCTTGGACAATTGGACTTAGAATCTAGGCAACCTCCCTATGCTAAAGGACTTGGCCAATGCCAACTATCATGTAACCAAGTGCTAGCAATTTGAACTTCATCTGATACATCTTTGAAGATCCCTTTAAGTTCATCTGCAACATGATCACTATGAAGCTGTTTATTTGAACCTGTGACTTGTGGAATTCATCTACTACATAGGCCAATTTGAAGGAGATTATGGAGTGTGGGGCTATCTTTATTTGATGCCTTGCTCTTCAATATAATATTATATGCATAGTTTGTTGCTTGATTCTAATATCCAAGGGAATTTGGGGTTTCTATATGGCGTTCTTGCCTATTGGATTGCTACCCATCGGTCAAATTTTTTTAACTCTTAACTTTTAAATTTGTGCTTAGGATTAGTCTCTTCATCTCCTCCCCATCTCTTTAATTTCAAAATCTCTACCTCCTTTTAAAAAAACTTCTTTGTTTGAATTTGTTATTTTCTAAACTTTGACCATTTTGCAAACTAGAAACTTTTGCCTTATGCCATTGCATTTTCAAACTTCTTTTCTTAATCAAACTTGTAAATAAAGTTAATTATACTTGACCTAAACTTTCAAAAAAGAAAAAAAGAACTAACTCATTCAAACCATTTCTTAGGCCTTTGTGCCTTTCAAACTTAATTTTTGTTAAAAACAATAAATACACTTTGAAATTTGTATCATGAACTACGAGGTTTTGATCCCTCATTTTTATGTTGGTACGTACGCATAAGACCGAAGGTCTTGTCAAACACAAAAATATAATTAATGAATTCTTTTCTCATCCCCCCATTCTATTTGTTTGTAAACATCACTTTGTACAAAATACATATGCATACAAAAAAGGGCTCCCTAGGAGTACCTAGGACACTTTGGGTGCTAACACCTTCCCTCTGTGTAACCAACCCCCTTACCTGTAATCTCTGACATTTTATTAGTTTTGATTTGAAAACTTCTTACTTTTGGGTTTTGTTCGTACTTTTTCCCTTTTATCTTGGAAACAATAAAAGCGCGGTGGCGACTCTTGTTATTTGATGTCTAGCTTATCCATAGCTTGATGATCATGAATTTACTGCTACAAAAATTAAGTGGCGACTCTGCTGGGGAGTAGTCTCCAGTGGGTTTAGCCTACTTTTTTGTGTGTATATAATTGTATATATGTGATGTATGTAAATTGGCTTGTGTGATATAATTTTCTTGTTGTGCTTGATGATCTTTGAGTGGTGAGATAAGTTTTAACTCGAACTTGAGTGCAATTAAGATAAGAGGATGGTATAGTCATGTTCGACTTGTGTGGAGTAGTCCTTGACAAGTTGGCTTGAGATCTATCTACTTAGGGGAGACCCTTTTGGATTTGGAAATGTCACACAAGTATTTGTGGTTAGGCATTACTAGCTCTAAATTGGGTCTGAGAAGTTGAGGACCGTAGAACATTTACCCCTCTATTGGCCTATTTAGGACGTAGTGCAGAGACTGTTCAAGTGTAGACTTGATAACAATTTTCACGCGATACTACACTCAGACGAGTTTCTCTTGAGAATATTATGTGTCGATGAGTCAATCATCTTAACCTGTAATATCCGATAGATGGAATTAAGACTCTGGGAACTTTTTAGAACATGATCTACAGGTTTTACCCTTAGTTCACTCCTTTAGGATGGTTCTTACTTAGACTCCATGCTCGTGACTCACAACAAACCATTGATTCTTGGTTGATCCAATCAAGTCTTGTCAATATCAATGGAACTTGGGAGTTGATAAGGTGTAAACCGTAATCCACCAAAATGGATGATTGATCTTGACAATGACTTGATTCATCCCTTGACCTTTGTTTGTTTGCCTTGTATGTGATCCCTTATTTGTGATTGTTGCATCCATGCATTCATGCGCATCATAACATTCATCACACGAAAATTTCAAGGTACTGAGGTATTATTTGCAAAATTTTTCAGACCATGGATTATGGACGAAGGAACACTAAGAAGTATAGTTTCAGATGTCCCGACTTGAAAGAGTTAAGGAAGCTAACATCTTTTGTGTTAGATCCCTTGGACTTCAAACAACGTCATGGGAAGCTTTTATCTATCTTGTCTGTTGATGTGGTTGAAGGTCTTCTGAATGTATTAGTGCAGTTCTATGATCCTCTCTATCGTTGCTTCATTTTTCCTGATTATCAGCTTGTGCCTACATTGAAGGAGTATGCCCATCTCATGGGAATACCTATTTCTAGCAAGGTACCTTTTAGTGGATTGGAAGAGATTCCCAGATCTCATTTTATTGCCGAAGCTCTTCACTTGAAGAAGTCTGAGATTGAGGCTCATTGGATGAAGAAAGGAGGATTGTTTGGGTTGCCATTTGATTTCCTCATCAAGGAAGCTACTGCTTTTGCTCAAGCCGGTAGTGCGGACGCTTTTGAAGCTATCTTTGTGTTGCTCATTTATGGATTAACTTTGTTCCCTAACATTGACAGTTTTGTTGATGTTAACGCCATTAGACTTTTCTTGATTGAGAATCTTGTGCCTACTTTGTTGGGTGATATGTACTTCTCTTTGCATCTAAGGAACTCTAAAGGTGGTGGAACTATTGTCTGTTGCATTCCTCTTTTGTACAAGTGGTTTATTTCACACTTGCCCTAGACACCTACTTTTATGGATAACAAACAATGTCTACGGTGGTCTTAGAGACTTATGTCTCTCACTAATGATGATATGGTTTGGTATAATCCGTCCTTAAGCAGTTTGGAGATTATTGATAGTTGTGGTGAATTCTCTAGTGTGCCTCTCATTGGTACACAAAGAGGAATTAACTACAACCTTGCTTTGGCTCGTCATCAACTTGGGTTCCCCTTGAGAGACAAACCTAATAACACTTTGTTAGAAGGTCTTTTCTATCAAGAGGGTAAAGATCCCCAACATTTGAAGCATAAGATTGTGCATGCTTGGCATAATGTGCATAGGAAAGGAAGATCCGAGCTTGGTCAGTGCAATTGTGTAGCTTTGGAAGCTTACACTCTTTGGATGAATAAGAGAGCTTTGGAGTTGAAGATGCCTTATCCTTGTGAGAGACCTATGTTTATGGTTGTGGTTGAGCCATTAACTCTCCCTAACCAAGGTGTAGAGGAGTTGGAAGACGCACTCGCCAAGATGAAGCTAGAAAAAGATATGTGGGAAAAGGCATTTCCGTGCTTTGAGAAAGAAGCATGAGGAGTTACAGTTGGAGTCTAAGGACAAAGATGCACTTATTGAGCTACTTGAAGACCGAGTGACTAAGAGACAGAGAGAATCAGAGGTTTCATCTTCTAGCATGCCTCAACCTTCTGTTGCTTGGAAGAAGATTGTTGATCATCTTGTCCTCGAGAAGACTCAAATGAAGGCTTCTTTCGAGACCGAGATTTGACGCATTCGCAGGAAGTACACGCCTACAGCCAGATCTTCTGACATTATTGTTAGGGATCCTTAGGATGACTAGTCTCCTTTTCTTTTGTATTTCTTATTTTTGGTTTCTGAAATTGTACTCAGTGTAATCCTTCCAATTATATAACCGAAAAGAGATTTTTATGGTCATATCAAATTGTTGCAATCATTGTTAAGTATATATTTGTAAATGATATAGTAAGTTCCTTGAAAATAAAAATAGACAAACAAGCATTGCATTTCATGCATCATTTGCATAAGCAGGCTTCTCTTTCTCCAGATGTGTCATTGGTGTTTCTTCTATGCTTCAGCCAAGCTGACTCATCGGTACAACACTCGTGCGAATCATCTGAGAATCATGGAACATCTTGAGTAAGAGAACAGAGAGTTAAAGGACGAGATCACTCGATTGACTGCCATGATGGAGTCAGTGCTAGCTGCTCAGAGTAAATCTTCTCCAACACCCGCAACTCCTCCTCCTCAGAGCACTGTTATTTCAGAGGTGGCTACCTCTACTATGCTTGCTGCTACCGCTCACTTTGCACCTGCTATGCTTGTCGGATTCTCGGGAGGAATTCCGCCGAACTTCATGCCTGAAGGCTTTGCGCCTACTTTTGCTTCTGTGCCAACATCTAGCCCGGTCACGTCTGTGCCACCTCCTGTTGTGCACACCTTACCTCGTGTAGAGGACACCATTTATCATTCCGAGCCATTTGAGGGTCCAGATGTTTATGAGAAAATGGACGAGATGAAGGATCAATTTCTTGAGCTGCGTAAGGAATTAAAGATGTTGAGAGGTAAGGACTTGTTTGGGAAGAATGCTGATGAGTTATGTCTGGTGCCGAATGTGAAGATTCTAGTGAAATTCAAAGTGCCTGACTTTGAAAAATACAAAGGAAACACATGTCCTCTCAGCCATCTAAAGATGTATGCCCGCAAGATGTCTACCAAAACTGACAACGATCAACTGTTGATCCACTACTTCCAAGACAGTTTGACCGATGTTGCGCTTCGTTGGTATATGGGTTTGGACAGTGCAAGCATTCACACTTTCAACGACTTGGGATAAGTTTTGTTAAACAATATAAGTACAACATGGATATGGCTCTTGTAGAGACCAATTGAGGTCTATGTTTCAGAAGGACAGTGAGACATTCAAAGAGTACGCGCAAAGGTGGAAAGAATTGGCTGCTCAGATCACTCCTCCTCTAGAGGAGAAGGAAATGACAAAAATCTTTTTGAAGACCCTGAGTTCATTTTATTATGAACATATGATTTCTAGTGCCTCCAGTGACTTTATCGAAATGGTAAATATGGGGATGAGGCTTGAGGAAGGTTTCCGTGAAGGACGTTTGTCAAAGGAGGAGGTATTGTCCAGTAAGAGACATGGCAACAGTTTTGGGAAGAAGAAAGATAGTGAAGCTAATGCAATTTCTAATGGGAGGCAGAGGAGGCCTCAGATCAGAAAGAATCAACCATCCCGTCAGCACCATCATTAAGTATCTTCAGTCATTCCAGTATTTTCAGCAAATCAATCAACACCAACTCAACAACAACAACAACAACGACAACAAGAACAACCATATCAACGAGCAAACACCTACAACAACAAAAATACCAACAATCACCATTAACAAAACTGTGAGAGAAGATGACCTTGTGCTTAAGAAGATTTTGTCTTTCAAACTAGACTCTAGGGGCAAATGGACTCCTAATTATAAAGGCCCATATGTTGTTAAGAGAGCCTTTTCAGGCGGTGCTTTGATTCTTACAACTATGGATGGTGAAGAGTTCACTCGTCCAGTAAATGCATATGCAGTCAAGAAATACTTCTGATAAAAAGAAAAAGAACCGCTCGCTAAGTTGAAAACCTGAAAGGGCGGCTTAGGCAAAAAAGGAGCATCTTGGTGGATTGAAAACCCGAAAGGGCGATCCAGGAAAAAATTAGAGACATAAAACAGAATTTTTTTGCCGATAAGTTGAGTACCCCACCTTGGAGCAACTTATGCAAAAGTTAGGGATTTTGGCAAGTAACTGCATGCTACTGATCGTTCAGTATTAGAGAAACGTTGTTAAGCACAAGGGTTGACGTCGATTCATCGTCCCCAGTAGCGGTCAAAAGCACAACGGACATCAAGAGATGGTAGAAGGATTAGCGGTCAATTGTATTCAATGTAACCCTTTTCCATGTAAATTACCATTTTTCAACTTTGTAAAGATCTACGGAGTCTTGTCATTTACAGACTACCATTCTATTAAATAAAGTTGAGCCTTTATCCAAATGTTTCTACTCTTATTTATTTCAACCAATAGTTTTAAATTTTATTGTGATCATTTTTGAAATTATATTTTTTTAATCAAAATCATTTTTCTTAGACATATAAAAGCAAGAATTTTTCAGAGGCAGTTTTAAACCAATATCAACAGCATTTCGAAAAACAGCAAGTCTTAAGTGTGGAGCATCATAGGTTCCCCAAACAGTTAACCCTTCGGGATTCCTTAGCCGAGTTTATTGAATCCAGTTCTCCTGCAGAGTGTTTGATCCCCAGCGGAGCTTCTGCACTTTTCCCAGCTATGTTGGTTGATTCGGTGCCCTGCGGAGTTCGTATCCCCGACAGAGTTTTTGCAGTCCCCAACGATTTTTTTTGTATTCCTCAGCAGGGTTGACCTTTAGCAGAGTAAGTTGATTTCCCCAGTGGATCACATTGGTTTCTCCACCAGTCGCCATCTGATTCGCTCCCAGTGAGAGTTTCCTCCTGGTTTCTGAGCAGCTATTTATGTTTATTCTCTGTATGGTTGTCCTCCATTTGATATAGTGTTGACCTAAAATTCCCTGCAGATTCGATGATACTTACTTTCCTCAGCAGATCTCCTTTTTCCCCAGATAATGTTGAGCCTTTGGGATATTGATCTCCTTGTTCTCCAACAATTGTATCCCTTTGTTGTGGATTGACCGAGGATTGTACCGATGATTCAAATTTTGCGACACCTTTGCGATCATTTTGCCAGCATAATCATTATACATATATACATATATACATATACATATACATATACATATACATATACATATACATATACATATACATATACATATACATATACATATACATATACATATACATATACATATACATATACATATACATATACATATACATATACATATACATATACACTCATATAATTTCATGATTACATATTTTTGCATAATCATATTTGTTGATTCATTGTCTGAGATTCTTATTCTTTGTTATGGCGGTACTTTACCCCCATACAAATCTGGCGTTTGTCATTCTTCAATTGTAGAGTGTCATCCCCTTAAAGCAGAAAGATTTTAACCTTTCTCCCTTCCTCACTGAGTTATTTCCTCGTGGATGATCATTGTTTTAGTTTCCTCCCCAGTTGATTACCTGGATGGAATTACTCCCGTTGAGCTATATCCTTATTGGGTTGAGTCTTGATTGACCTTTTCCTTCTAGATCTTACCTAGAAAGATTCTTTCGTTCCCCTGAGAGCCTATTACCCAGTAACTGGTAATATTCTTCTCGTGTTTTTTACTTTTGCCCAATACCCGACAAGAGCAACCTTTTTCTCCAGAGGATTCGTTTTCACGTTTCCACGGGAAGTATATCCTTGATATGTTCATCCTAACCGGTGACATATATCTTTCTCTCCCTTGCCTGAGTCTATCCTTGATATGTTCATCCTAACCGATGACGAATATTCTCATCCTTGGTTTTCTACCCAGTAAAAAGGTAGTTGTAATCCCTATTTTGATCCCCAGAGGGTTAATCCTTGATATGTTCATCTTAACCGATGACAGATTTCCTCCTCTTTGCGGTCTTCTACCCAGTAACCAGTAGTTGTAAATACTTCTCTTCTCCTCAATAGAGTCTATCCTTGATTCGTTCATCCTAACCGGTGATGGATTTCCTCTTTGATGGTCTTCTATCCAGTATTCGATAGATGTAATTCCTACTTTTTGTTCAGTTGGTTTATCCTTGATATGTTCATCTTAATCGATGACGGGTATCCTCCTTAACAATTCCCAGGCCAGACTATCCTTGATATGTTCATCTTAACCGATGACGAATTTTCTTCGAATCTATCCTTGATATGTTCACCTTAACCGGTGACGGGTATTCTCATTTTCGGTCTTCTGCCCAGTAACCGGTAGTTGTAAATCCTATTTCTGCAGTTTTCCCCAGCAAGGCTATTCTTACCCAATAACCGATAATGAATATCCCCCTGGCGGTTCCCAGCGATTCATCCTTGATATGTTCATCCTAACCGATGACGGGTGTCCTCTCTGTCATACTTTTATTATCTCCTTACCCAGTAGCAGGTAGTGGATAATGAATTTCTGCTCCTCCTGTGTTGAAGTTTATTTCTTCCCTAGTTGAGTTGAGTGTGTTTTTCCTTAGTGAAATCGTTTTTCCCTGCATTGATTCAAGATTTTCAATTTTATCCTGATCCGCATGTAATCCCATGCAGATGTTTTGTTTCCCCGACCGAGTCTTTCCATTTTATGGAATTCCTCTAGTCCGTCGACCAGTTTTAAGCCGTAGCCTGGCCTACGCATAACACTTTATCCCCTAGAGTCTCTGTCTCCCCAGTGAGTTTTCCTTATGGAATGCATTATGCTCCTGTAGATATTCGGTCTCTAATTTCTTTTCCTTTGTGGCAAAACTTCCCCACTGAGAATTTGCTTTTTACATATATATCATATGCATCATGAGGTCTTTTAGGGACCAAAATTTGTTTCTATGTTGTTATTTAAGCCCATTCTACTGAGTCGATACGAAGATTTTAACCTTCATCTCCTCAGTTAGAACATCCTTAAATAGGGGCAGCTTTAAGACCCCAATTTTGACCCTAAGATCCCTCATGCAATTTCATCATATGCATTAGCATTGGGATCATACCTTGGCATATTCCTTACCCCTCTTTCATTGGGTTTGTTTTGGGAGAGATCACCAAACACCATGTGATTGTATCATACTTGTATATTGTCAATTTACTAACCAAAATATCAAAAACATGTCTTTGTATTTGTCTAACCCTTTTGTAGGTAGGGCATGATCCTCATTGATCTATCAAGTCTATATCAAGGGATTGAGACCCTCATGGATAAGAGCATAACCATGGATTTACCCACAAGGTCTCAAGGCATCATATATGAGTCCCATTGATCTCTACATGTCACATTGATCAAGTATTCTTCAAGAGTTTGGAGGTGATTTGCCTTGGAAACCCTAGTTTGACTAGGTATCTTGAGTAACTTCTCCAACAAGCTATCTAACCAATTGATCAAATTTCTCAAGGGATACTTCAAAAGTCATCATATTATGCATATATGATCTACCATGAGCCTAGAAATTCAATAGAATTGAAGGTTAGCAAGTTGGTTGGTGGTGGTTGGCTAGATGAATTCATTTGATCAAAATTGGGTCTCCCTAGACCCTATCTCCTATAATGTTCACCATATGAAAATGATTCCAAGAGAAACATTACTCTAAATGACATTCAAAACAACTTTCATGTTGAGACCTAGAGCTAGTTTTTCTTGGAAAATCATTTTCTATGTTGAAACATTATAGGTCATTTTGTATAAACCCTAATTTGAAAGTCAACTTCCCAAGGCCATAACTTGCTCAATTTTCATGTGATGAAAGATTTCCAAGTTGCACAATCAAATTCAAGATTCCTACTTCAACTTTGACGTTTTGAGTGAGGGCTAATTCAACTTTTATGAGCATGTGATATGAGGATACATTATAGGTCATTTTTGCCCTATACCATTGAACAAGTGATTTTTCCAAACTTCAAAAATGCATAACTCTATCATTCTAAATCCTAATGACATGAAATTGGTGACCATTTTGAAGCTCTTTGAAATAACTACAACTTTTATGAAGACACTTTTCTCATTTAAAGCTCACATAAAAAGTTAAGCAAGGTGGAATATTGAGATATATGGCTTGACACTTAGAAGATTTTTGAACATGTTGAAATTTCCAAACTTCCACCTCAAAATTCACCATGGTCCAAGTTCCAAATGAAAAAGTGTTTAACATCAAACTTGTTCCCCTTGATATAAGCTTTTCGAAGAACCCTATTTCATGCATTTTGGACAAAGTGTGCTAGGTCTGCGCATGGCTTTAACAGAGCTGCATGATTGGAAGAAATCAAATGCCAAAAATCACATTTCACATTGCCTTGACATCTAAGATTCATTTGAACTTCAGAACAGATGCAAGTGGATCAAATTGGATTGCTTCATGGGCCTGTACACGCGCATGCAAGCTTGTGCATGAAATGTCTCAAAATTTAGCAATTTTTCAAGTGTGCAAATATAAGTCCTAATTGCTATAAATACAGGCCCTTGGAGCTCAATTCAAACACACCTTGCGCGCCAGCTTTGACATCCAATTGAAACCCTCACATTTAAAAGGAAAACCTGAGAAATTTCAACTTGAAAATTGAGGTTGAATCTCACTGTTTGTAGATTCAGAAACTCCAGGATCCAAAGCTTTGTACCATTGCCAAACCTCTCCTGGAAGCTTCTCAAGTGTGATCAGATCAAGGTTGAAGCAAGAAAGATCCAATTCTGCACAGCATTGAAGGTAAATTTAAGAAAACTTAATCTCTTCGATTCTCACTCAATTCTCATCAATTCTCTTCAATCTTTGGTTGTCTAAAGTCCTACCAATGTAGGCAAGAAGATTGAGTTGCTTTGAGGTCAAATCGAAGCAACTCTGTTGTCATACCTCAAAATTCAACTCATCATATCTTTTTATATATTTGGAGTTAGATGAAATTAAGGTCAGATTCGTGCTCTACGCAATTTTTTCTTTCATATCATGTCCTCTTTTTTTATTTTGGTGATGGTTGAGGGTGGACCAGTTCGCTGAGGTCCACCGGAGAAGAAGACCAGAGTTCTGGCTCCGACGGTGTGTTGGCACGTCTCCCAACCACAGGATCCATTCAAATTGTTTTAATCTTAGGCGTTGGTTTTGATTACCACACATGTGGCGCGATAAATAGGTTCCATCATGGAACGCGCGTTTGTGTCCACTTGATTTGCCATCTCAATTAATGAGGGAGATCAAGTGGCTCATTTTTATTTTTTTTGATGTTTGTTTTAATTCATATGATTTTCATTAATTCATATTAATTTTAATATTGATCCAAAAAATATGAGAGTTTCACCAATTACGATTGCTTAACATAGCGCTAGATTTTTTTGACACAAAAAGGCATAACATTCTAGTTAGTGAGATTGTAAGTCTCCCCTCTTTCATGGTATTGTATGGAAACTTGGACTTTTTTTCCCTCCTTTGGAAGATGCCTTGGCTCAAGGATCCATGCTTGTGATAAGTGGGTTGAGTGTTCTCCAAAGAATGACTTAAAAAGCAAAAGCAAAACAATACTAACTTCTAACTCATTAACAACTAACATTTAATTTCAAGTCTTTTATTTTAATGCACTTTAATTTTTAAGCTTTATTCATTTGCCATTATTCATACCATTCTAATTATTTATATTAATGCCTTTTCACTTTGTCCACTTGGACCATATTGTGTGATATATCTTGTTTGTGTATATTTTGTTTGTTTGTGTGGTCTTTGACCATCAATCTACATAATAAGAAACAAAAACCCTAAAAACTATTGTGTGGACAGTTGGCTTGATCTTGAACAATTGGACTTAGAATCTAGGCAACCTCCGTATGCTAAAGGACTTGGCCAATGCCAACTATCATGTAACCAAGTGCTTGCAATTTGACCTTCATCTGATACATCTTTGAAGATCTCTTTGAGTTCATCTGCAACATGATCACTATGAAGTTGTTATTTTGAACCTGTGAATTGTGGAATTCATATGCTATACAGGCCAATTTGAAGGAGATTATGGAGTGGCTAAAGCTTGGATGGGGCTATCTTTATTTGATGCCTTCCTCTTCAAGATAATATTGTATGCATTGTTTGTTCCTTGATTCTAATATCCAAGGGAATTTGGGGTTTCTATATGGAATTCTTGCCTATTGGATTGCTACCCATCGGTCAGATCTTTTCAACTCTTAACTTTTAAATTTGTGCTTAGGATTAGTCTCTTCATCTCCTCCCCATCTCTTTAATTTCAAAATCTCTCCCTCCTTTTAAAAAAAATTCTTTGTTTGAATTTTTTATTTTCTAAACTTAGACCATTTTGCAAACTAGAAACTTTGGCCTTATGCCATTGCATTTTCAAACTTCTTTTCTTAATCAAACTTGTAAATAAAGTTAATTATACTTGACCTAAACTTTCTAAAAAGCAAAAAAGAACTAACTCATTCAAACCATTTTTTAGGCCTTTGTGCTTTTTAAACTTAATTTTTATAAAAAACATTGCATCTGCTTTGAAATTTATATCACGAACTACGAGGTTTTGATCCCTCATTTTTATGTTGGTACGTAGGCACAAGACCGAAGGTCTTTCCAAACACAAAAAATAATTAATGAATTCTTTTCTCACCCCCCCCCCCCATTCTATTTGTTTGTAAACATCACTTTGTACAAAATACATATGCACACAAAAAAGGGCTCCTTAGGAGTACCTAGGACACTTTGGGGGCTAACACCTTCCCTTTGTGTAACCAAACCCCTTACCTGTAATCTCTGACATTTTATTAGTTTTTATTTGAAAACTTCTTACTTTTGGATTTTGTTCGTACTTTTTCCCTTTTCTCTTGGAAACAATAAAAGCGCGGTGGTGACTCTTGTTATTTGATGTCTAGCTTATCCATAGCTTGATGATCATGAATTTACCGCTACAGGTACGTCTGCCCTCAATTCGAATTCAAATTGAGATATTAATATAATAAATATTACTTTGCAAATGTATGTATACAAGAGTTGAGAAATCAAATCCCACAAACTCTAAGTTTGTTCTTGACTCTAGCACCTCCAAAACCCTTGGTCAGTCTTGATCAAGTAACTAACCATGTCACTTCAACTCACTTGTTGCTTCTACTTCCTTGTAAGGCACCCCTTGTCCCAAGGCTTTCACCCGAATGAATTAATCCTAAGCGCATGATCATGTAACCAACAATGCCACTTTAATTCACCTATTGTTTCTATTTCCTTGCACGACCTCCTTATCTCAAAGATTTCACCCGACTAAATTAATCCCAAGCACACACCTGTTGAACCCATGATTTGTCAACACGATCCACTATTTCACGCTTCTCCCTTGCCGACACACCTAGTCTCAAGGATTTTACTCGATCGAATCCAAATTGTGCAATCTTGTCTAAAACCTTCAAAACCTAAAGATCTTGAAGGAAAACCCCACCTCGATTTTCTTATTTGAATCCCTCAAAGATCGCAACACAATATTCTCGGTACAACAAACCTAATTGGACGTTATCAATCCTAATCTAGATGGAACCCAATCAAAAAATGATTATGTGTAGTTTGATTGTATGTATTCATAGATTGAATTGAAGATGATGAGATGATTTGAAATCCTAGATTCATGTAGGTTTCACTCACTCTAGAAACCTTGCTAAAGAATGATGCATGTATAGAGTATTTATATGCATGGGTGATTTAGGGCAAAAGGAAATGCAAAAGGAATGAAAACAAATGCAATTTTTCTAAAAATGTAACTAATAGGTCGACCTATAAGAATCATGTGTTGAACTATTCAAGTCATGTGTCGACCTATTGGAAGCATGTGCCGACCTGTAAGGTTATGTGTTGCCCATAAGTCATCCTGAAGACTCGACACATGAGATAGAAGTTGCAGACTTTAATACTGCAGCGTACGTGTCAACCTATACCATCTATGTGTCGACCTGAAGTTTTAAAAATTCATCTATAGGTCGACATGTAGTCGTATGTGTCGACCTATAATAAGGATTTTTAACTTTAAACAAGTTTCTCATGCATAACACACTATTTTGATGCACAAATGTTTTCTAGACCATTTCCAACAATGTTGACATATTTCCTAATACAAGAATGCTAAAATGCACATCTAGACTGGATGATACCATCCAATGTACATAAATGCTACTTCCTAGTTTTGACATCATGAAAAACATATCTAAACAGAAGAATGCACTCACCCCCCTCTTTATGATGGCAAAACTTGAGGCAACGTGTTCTTGTTCATGGAAGGCTCCCCCTGAATGTGTGCATCATACTTCTCCCCCTTTTACAACATCAAAAAGAGACCAAGCACACAAGTAGAAGAATCACATATACATAGTAGAGAATACAAAGGAAATTTTCAAAGACAAGAAATGTGTTCACGTGTATACAACATATATGATAACACACAAACTAAATAAACAACATAACAATAATAACAACCATGATTACTTAATATAACAACCGTTGTCTAAATCCAAACAGTAAAATAGCCATTGTTAATTCATAAACCAAGAGCCAAACAAACCATAATCTAAAAGGCACATGCATAAAGACACTAAACCATGAAATAACAAAATGAAGAAAGACACAAGACACCCAACATAACCGGACACCACAAGACTAATCTCACAACACATCATTTAACCACCAATCTATCTTCTCCCACGTCCTCTTGATGCACCCCTTTGCCAACCCTGTTCGTCATTGCGGTAATGAGAATCAATAACATCACACATTTCCCTATAGAGACTCTCATAACAATGAGAGTCATCTTCATGTACATAAATAATGTGATTGATTCTAGCCGAAGTGGCTTCATGATTTACATTCATGTCAGTGCATAATGATACCAATGCCTCAGTCATGTATGGAGAAAAAGCCTCAAAGTTGGAGTCTGGAGTGGACAAATGTTGTTGCATCAGATGAAAATGCTCCATTTGTGCACTTTCAAAGGACTCTCACCACTTGTACTCCTCATCATATCTCTCGTCTTGTTTTAGCTGCATATCATGAAGCATAGTCACAATAGAGATAGTATCAAGATAGTTAGTACCAAAACTTGCACCATGATTATCACCAATAAGAGTACCATGCATTACAACATCTTATCCCATAATATTATGATGAAATCCCATAGGTTGCTCATCATTCATGGGTGCTTCAATTGCGTCATCACCATACTCAATAGGATCATCAAAGTTATACACCTTCCTTCCATGCTTACTTAAGCGTAGATAGCACACATGAAGATTTTCATCCCAAAAGTAGTTCATGTTAACTAGTGTACGATGAGAGAACTCTTGAGAGAAACCAGGAGATTTGTAGGTGAGATTCGGCAAACCAATGTTAAAGTAGTTTAGAATCTTAGCAATCATAGAGGGATAGCAGAAAGAAGTGCCCTTGTTGCATTTTTGATAGAGAACATACGAGATACAAAATAGTGTGGCCAGTTAATTTTGACCTTGTGCAGCAAAATGTATACTAAATGAATCTCAGCATAGTCAATTCTAGAAAACCCGCCATTCTTTGGTCACAAGATATGAGACATCACCCATAGCAAAATTCTTGGAACCCTCTTAAAATGACCAGTGGTAATGGGATCATAACAGTCCTCGACACGAGGAGCCTTAAGTATCTCATTCAAATGAACATTCCAATTAAAATCTACATGAGTGTAAAGATCCATTACCAACAGATCAACCTTGTCAGGCTCATCAAAGTTACCCATATTAATTCCAAACAGAGTTTTCCACAAATCATTAGTAAACTGATAAACTTTGTTACCAATTGAAAACTTGAAGCAAGAAACTTGTTCTTCATGTAGACCTGCGTTGAATACACAAATAAGGTCCTCATTGCAATCCTGAGCAAGTTTTAGGAAATAGTCAATCTGTTGATGCTCAACGAGCTTAACTACATCAGGTATATACAAACAGCCAATAGTAATCTGCTTCCACATAAACTGTTTCACTACAAGACGATTTTGATGCTTTGACTCAAAATCCTTGACATACTTCTTGGAAACCAAAGTGAATGGATTTTTAGCAACAGTAGTAGAAGTAGTAGCCTTGCTTTTACCTTTAGCATTATTCTTAGACTTAAAACTCTTTGAAGCCATAAAGAAAATTGAAGTAAAGGTATACGCACCAGGTGTTTGATGAAAAGTTTGAATGAATAATGAAATATTTTTGAATACCCACACACTAAAGCAAGACACACAATCACAACAACACACAAAAATGTGAAGATAATCCAAAAACAATAAGAACCTGAAACTTTTTTTGATTTAGGGTGAAAAGAGGGGTTTTGAAAGAGTAAGAGGGAAAACTAAGATGAGTCAATGAGATTTGATTAAAATGTGAAGGAAGATAAAATGGGTTGAGAGAGACAAACAAGATTTGATGAAAATGAATGATTTTTCTGAGATGAGATGAAACTTGGAAACTTGAGAGATTTTAGTGCATTAATGTGAAATGAATTTTTTTGACCAAAGGATGGAATATGAGTTGACCTCTGAGTTAATGTGCTGACCTGTTAAAGTTATGTGTAGGCACATAATGAAACGTTCAATCAAGAATAGAAAAATTAATTCCATAGGTCAACCTATCCACGGATGTATCGACACATCCTGAAGCATTTTTTACAGATACAAACAAAATCAAATTATGCGTCGACCTATGGGACCATGTGTTGATGCATTATGGAAAAACTTGACAAAACTCACATTTATGATTTATGAAATGATTTTTGATTACCATAATGACTTACACATGACTAATGAATAAAAGACTATGCATACGCAATAATTTAATAATTTGAAAGCAATTATCATGCAAACACAAGAGTAAGCATGAGTTGGAAAAAGATATAGATCACATATGGTGAAATTTAGTATGAAGTCACTATAAACATATGAAAGGAAATACACAATGGTTTCACAAGCATTCCACGAGAAACTTTCGAAAGAAAGTTGAAATAAACGCAACCAGTGCCACAAACACAAACCGAACCAAAACGCTCTTACCACTTTTCTCTTTGTATAAATATTTGAGAGTGCTATTTATAATGCATCCAAGAGTCTCATTAACTTGATGATCATCCTAATACTTGGATTTTCAATCTTGTTCAATTATGATAATCATCTTTTTCCTCCTCACGTTTTCTCATCTTAGGTTGATCAATCCCTAATTTGATGAACTTAAGTATGTCTTTTCAAAGATAATCTACATCATTGAGAACAATACCTTTTCCAACACTTCTTGGATAAAACACATTAGTAATAATCAACATACTTTTACCAATTAAAAGATAAAAAGAACACTAAAGGATAACCTCTTTAGTAACCCATTCTATCCTTCTTGTCAAATAGTCAAGATATATAGAAGTGTTACAAATATTATGTCTTGAGCTTCCACAAAAAAGATCTCATACTCTCTTCATAGTGTCAAGACATTTACCCTGCAATATTAACAAATTGTGCTAGGTACCCAATCTCCATTGGGTCCTTGATGATTAGTGAAACCTTGGATGCACTTAGGAACCATTGATGAATGCCTTCGGGGACCAAGAGTCTCCTAGAGTTACACTTTGCAATGATATGACCCTTCAGGCAACAATAATGACAATAAACATTGTGAGAAGATTCTCTTTTTCTATTTGAACTCTTTTCAACATAATTATACCTTATATAAGGATTATGAGAAGGCATATTGATCACACTGAATTACACCGTGTTTTTGACTCGGATTTCACATGTTTATTAGGACATTATTATCATTTTGTTTGTATTATGCTCTCTTTCATGTTGTTTTTAGATATTTAGCTCTTTTGGACTCTTTTGGAAGAAACGAAGCAAAAAGACCTAAAATTAGGGTTTTTCGGCGAATATTATACACATGGCGTTGCACATGGCGGCCGCTATAGGAGAAGCCATGAGTCATCAGTCCTCAACTAGGAGGTAACCGCTACGTTCCCATGATCTTCCCCATTTACACACATGGCGGAGCCATGAAGGGACGGCGGGCGCCATCTTTGGAAATCACGTTCCCACTAAGGAGAAGTTGGAGGGTACCATGGTCTTTGCAAGTTGCTGAAATCCTCTATAAATAGTTCGTTCCATTTCATTTTCAAATCATCCAACTTAGTTTACAACACTAAGCCTATATTTATCATTTGTAAAAGCGGTAATCCATCACATCGGGGGGTTATCGCACCTTAGTGAGATTGAGTTGGGTCACTTCGAGTTGCTGTCGTCTTTATGGTCAGAGTCAGAGGTTTATTTTCCTTGTACCAAAACCAAAGCCTCCGTTTGGAGCAGGTTCTTATTTTATCGCTTTTTATTTATTTACTTGTCTCGCTTTATTTTATTTACTTTCTGTCTACGCTTTACTTTATTTACTTTCTGTCTATGCTTTACTTTATTTATTTTCTGTCTCGCTTTACTTTATTTATTTTCCGTCTCGCTTTACTTTATTTTACACGCTTCACTCTTTCCTCACGCCTCACATTTTAAAACAACTTTTCATCATGATCAATATCGTTGTGTTTGTTGGAATTACCATGCCTGGCTAAATCTTTTAAAGGTTAGAATGTAAGGATCGCGGTTAAAGAGATGTTTCACATATTGAATATGTAGAAATACTTTAAAGGTTGTTTTGACTTTTAACTTGAGTTTTCTGAAACAAACTTGGTTAGTTTTAACTATTCAAGGAATGCGAAAGCACCCTGGCTTAGTTAACTACGAATTTTTATCAATTTAAAGAAAAACTATTTTTGAAACTGTTTTCAGACGCGTTGATAGATTTAAAATCAGGAAACTCCTTGGGTAAAACTTTCCAAATCAAAATCACTTTTCAACTAAGTTTATGAGTCTTATTTCTTAAAAATAAGTTTACTACTTTAGCATTCTACGCACGCTTTGTAAGTGACAATAAAAGGCCTTAATTTAAGGGTAATCGATAAATTATCGATAGATTGACGCAATTCGTGCACTTGCAAATTCACACGATCACATATCATATTTTGAAGTGTCAATAGAAAAAGTGACTTTGTTCTTCCGAATATACCTTTTGTGTCTCTTGACAAATAACCTAACATCATCATCATCGAAGTTCTTGTCATCCCTTTCTTCACATTCACTAGGCTCATTCTTTGAGGACTTGAAACTTGAAGTCTTTAGAGCAATAGACTTCTTCACCTCTTCCTTGTCTTTACCTTTCTCTTTCTTCATCATCTTTTCATACTCTTTTTCATGTTTTTCCAAGCAAGTGAGTTCTGGTTCATGTTCTTCCAATTTACCAAACAAAGTAGTAAGATCAAGTGCTTTAAGATCACTTGCTTCTTTAATTACGGTGAGCTTGGGTTGTCATTCCCTGTTAAGACATCTTAAAACCTTATTAGTAGCAATAGCATTGGAGATATGATTACCTCGAGCATTCAATCTATTGATAATATGTATGAATCTCTTTTGCATTTCGGTAATGGTTTCACCATGCTTCATACGAAAGAGTTCAAACTCTTGGTTCAAAATATTGATCCGAGATTATTTGACTTCATTACTTTCCTCATGGGAAACTTCTAATGTGTCCCACATAGCTTTGGTGGTTTCAAAATGAGAGACACGATAATACTCATCAACACCTAATGCGGATATGAGAATATTTTATGCTTTCCAATCATGAAACCACAACTTTTTATCATTATCATTCCATTGATTTTCTGGTTTTGGTACGATGATGCCTTCACCATTGGTCATTGTAATTTTATTAGGACCATTGGCGATGACATCCCATACACCCTTATCAACAGAGTTGATATGGATACACATACAAGCTTTCTAATATCCATAATTTTCTCCGGTGAAAATAAGTGCTCTATTATACGCCCTTTAGGTTCGATAGCCATTATATAATAAGCAAATCTTAAGACTACAAACAACCGGAGCTCGTGATACCACTTAAGCAAATTGTTTAAAAATTTGATTTAGAAGACTTTCGATGCAAAAGTAAGTTTCAACTATTTCCCATATCCAAAATCGTCTAACTGAACCTTCTATTGAAAAGCCCGGATATGCGTAATAGTACCAATAGAATGATAATAATCCACAAGTCGATCAACAACTATTAAGCAAAACTAATTAAATACTCTACAATAGTAAAAGTCTATCTCCAACGATATTCACACACAAAAAACTAAGTAAAGCAATTTGTCAAACACTTAGTGTGCAAAAAACAAAGTTTGAAATTTTATATGGTGTTTGTTGTTCTAAGAAATCCAATCACAACCAAATGGTTAATGATCAATACTGAAGGTAGAGAAAAACAAGAAAGGGGGGTTTGAATTGTTTTCACAGGAATTAAAAACTTTTTTCAATACCACACACACAAAATAAATACTAGCAACACAAATAGTTTATACTGGTTCGCTTGAAATTCCAAGATACTCTAGTCCATCCGGCCAAGGTGATTTCACCTTCAATAACAACTTAATCCAATAATCTCTACAGATTACAAAAAATGTCTAAGAGTTTAACACCTCTTAGCCCTCTTAAGTCTACAGACTTAAATAGTCACTTGAGGAATTACGAAGAAATTCAGGAATACAAGTGTTTGATTAAGTGCTTCTAGCTAAGCAGTATAAACACACGTTAAGAACTATGAAACCCTACCACACAATATTGAGCAAGAACTCTTGTATTAAAGTATTTCTTACAACAATGATATAAGCGTATTTGGAGTATGAGAATATTGTTTTCAAAATTGTTTCATTATGTATCAAGTTCGTTATTCAGCATGTAGTGAGGAGGCCTTTATATAGTACTTTGAGATGATACCGTTGGAGGGAAATCAATGGAGATTTCTTGCCAGCTATGAGAGTTAAAGGTATAAAATTTCTTGTCCTTTCCATAATAGTCTTGGAACATAATTCTTTGTTTCCTTAAAAAGAATTTTACCAAACATAGAATACTTCTAGTGTATGTTTCTAATCAGATGACGTGTTGAGCATGTATCAAAGTGAGTGTGATCAGAGTCTTTAGAGTTAGAGTTCAGATCCTCTTGCAGTCTTCATATATTTCTCGTAGAGTTCATATACCATTTGCAGTCTTCAGATATTTCTTGTATAGTTCAAATAACACTTGCAGTCTTCAGATATCAGAGCTTGAACTTCAGATACCAGAGCTTGTAGTCTTTAGATATCAAAGCTTGTAGTCTTCAGCATCAAATTCTTCAGGTGATTGCTCTTCAGATGTGTTCTTGCTCAGAGTGATATCTGATTTCTTTGTGTTGAGTCAAATTATATGGACTAGGTCAGATGCCAAATATTAGTTTCCTTAGAGTCATTTTGACTTAGAATTCTGCACACTAAAGAAAATTGTTAGGTACCAAATTGTTTCATTCTTTGTTATCCTCAAAACATAGAGATATAATGCAAAACCAAAATCTTTTTCTAAAAATCTCCCCCTTTTTTATGATGACAAAACTCAGAATTTTGATGAAACAATAAGTACTTTTCAGAGATAAAAAATTGAAAAATGATTAGAATCAGATAAAGTGACCCCCCCTGAGTCTGATACTTAAGAATTTCTAAATCTAGTATCAGATGGGTTTCTGGGGTAGAGAATTTCTTACCATATTTTCTTAGGTTTCTTGCCTTGATTTATTAGTTTCTTAGATAAGGATTCATTTTCCCTTTGTTCAGATAGATCCTGGAAAAAAACTTAGACTACGCAATTTTTTAATGTCAGAATGTAAGCAGTGCATTCTGAGAGTTAGATAGATTATTTCATCAAATAGAATTCTATTTATTTCTCTCCCTTTTTGTCAGACTCAAAAAGTAATAAAAATAAAATTTTCATTGATAGAAAAAATTGTACATAATTAAAAGGAAGAAAAAAGGCCTCAGAGGCAAAAACACTTAGAGAAAATACAAAGAAAACATAAAGAGTCCTAGAGTGCCTAAGGGTTTGGAGGAGGAGGCCTCCTATGAAGAAGTTGATCTAGAAGATTCTGGATGCTGGAGTTGAATTGATCATGTTGGTCGAGTCTAGCTTTGACTAGTTGCTATTCTTTCTGCAACTCTTCCAGAGTCTTTATGACTAGAGGAGCGGGATCAGTTGATGATGACTCACCTCGAGTCAGAGCAACCTCAATTATCTTCTCAGCATCTTCAACAGCCTTCTGAGCAGCTTTAGCTTCAGCTTTTTCCCTAGTTGCAACCTCTGTAGCAACTTTCTCAGCTGCCACCCTGACAGTAGCTTCAACAAGAGCTTTTTCTTCAGCTTCTCTCTTTGCCCTTTCAGCAGCCTCCTGAGCCAGACGAGCTTCTAGCTTCTCTTCAATACTTATGATATAGTCATTTCTGACTTATTCAGATAGTCCCTTCAGCTTGAAGACTTCATAAGTCACCCATCTGATGAACCCATTCCAATGAGTCCTTACTTCATAAGGATTATCACTAATGCTAGATTCGTCAGAGAGCTTCTTGAGTCTTGAAGCAGAATTCTCTAAGAACTTAGAAAACGCCTCATCAAGGGTAGGAAGGGTGAGGTCAGGTTTGTAAGACCCCAATTTTGACCCTAAGATCCCTCATGCAATTCCATCATAAGCATTAGCATTGGGATCATATCTTGGCATCCTCCTTACCCCTCCTTTCATTGGGTTTGTATTAGGAGAGATCACTGATCGTGTCGATTCGAAAGTGCACGAATAACGTCAAAGTAATATAAAAGAATATCGATGCCAGAGAGACCAATCGTCAATCTATCGAATACTATCGGTATAAAAGAGATATTGGGTTTACAAAATAATGGTAAATGATAAATGCAGGTAAAGACAGGTTGAATGTAATTCACGTCAGTTAAGTGATGTTTCGATTGTCTAAATAGAACTACTTATGAGGCAATATTTTCTACTCTTGAAAAGAATCCATTTAACAGGAACTGTCGCTTTCGCGTATTCAGAACCGAGTTTACCCTTTAATTAAGGCCTTTTATTGTCAATTATAAAAGGTGCGCAGAACGCTAAAGTAGTAAACCTATTTTTAAGAAATGAGACTCGTAATCTTAGTTGAAAAGTGATTTTGATTTGGAAAGTTTACCCAAGGAGTTTACTGATTTTAAACCTATCAACGCGTTCGAAAACAATTTCAAAAATAGCTTTTCCTTAAAGTGATAAAGATTCCTAGTTACTACGCCAGGGTGCTTTCGCACTCCTCGAATAATTAAAACTAACCAAGTTTGTTTTAGAAAACTCAAGTTAAAAATCAAAACAGCCTTTAAAGTATTTTTACAGATTTCAATATGTGAAACATTACTTTAACCGCGATCCTTATATTCTAACCTTTAAAAGATTTATCCAGACATGGTAACACAAACGAACACAACGGTGTTAATCATGATGAAAAGTTTGTTTTAGAATGTGAGGCGTAAAGAGCGAGTAAAGTGCGTAAAATAAATAAAGTAAAGCGAGTGCGAAAAATAAATAAAGTAAAGCGAGTGTGGAAAGTAAATAAAATAAAGCGAGTGCGGAAAATAAATAAAGTAAAAGCGAGTGCGGGAAAATAAATAAAGTGAAGCGAGTGCAGAAAGTAAATAAAATAAAAGCGATGCGGGAAATAAATAAATAATGCGATGCGGGAAATAAATAAATAAAGCGATAAATAAGAACCTGCTCCAACCGAAGGCTTCGATTCTGGTAGAAAAATAAACCTCCGACTCCTGAAGCTAAAGACGACAGCAACTCGAAGTGACCCAACTCAATCTCACAAAGGTGCGATAACCCCCCAATGTGACGGATTATAACTATTACGAATGATAATTATATGCTTAGTGTTGTAAAACTAAGTTGGATGATTAGAAAACGAAATGGAATGAGCTATTTATAGAGATTTTCAGCAGTTTGTAAAGACCATGGTCCCCTCCAACTTCTCCTTAGTGGGACTTAGTGGGAACGTGATTTACAAAGGTGGCGCCCGCCATCCCTTCATGGCGCCCACCATGTGTGTAAATGGGGTGGATCATGGGAACGTGGCGGTTACCCCCAAGGTGAGGGCTGATGACTCATGGCTTCCCCTATAGCGGCCTCCATGTGCAACGCCATGTGTGTAATTTCGCCGAAAAACCCTAATTTTAGGTCTTTTAGCTTCGTTACTTCCAAAAGAGTCCGAAAGTGCTAAATATCTGAAAACAAGAGAAAAGAGAGCATAATACAAACAAAATGATAATAAAGTCCTAATAAACATGTGAAATCCGAGTCAAAAACATGGTGTAATTCGGTGTGATCAATCACCAAGCATATTGTTATTATATCATACTTGTATATTATCATTTTACTAACTAAAAATACCAAAAATATATCTTTGCATCTATCTAACTCTTTTGTAGCTAGGGGCATGATTCTCATTGATTCATCAAGATCACATCTAGGGTTTGAGACCCTCATGGCCAAAGAGGACAACCCATAATTGATTCAAGAATGGTTATAAGTATCATATATGAGTCCCATTGATTACTACATGTTATATTGATCAAGTTTTCTTCAAGAGTTTGAGGGTGATTTGCCTTGGAAACCCTAGTTTGACTGGGTATCTTGAGTAACTTCTCCAACAAGCTATCTCACCAATTGATCAAATTTCTCAAGGGGAACTAAATATTTCATCATCTTATGTATATATTATCTACCATGAGCCAATAAAGTCAATAGAATTGGAAATTAGCAAGATGGTTGATGGTGGTTGGCCAGATGAACTCATCTGATCAAAACTGGGTCTCCCCAGACCCTATCTCCTAGACTTTTCACCATATGAAAATGATTCCAAGAGAAAACTTACTCTAAATGACATTATAAACAAATTTCATGTTGATACCTAGAGATATTTTTGCTTGGAAAATCATTTTCTATGTGGAAACATTATAGGTCATTTTGTCTAAACCCTAATTTGAAAGTCAACTTCCCAAGGCCATAACTTGCTCAATTTTTATGAGATGAAATATTTACAAGTTGAAAAATCAAATTCTTTGTGTCAACTCCAACTTTGATGTATAAAGTGGGAGCAAATTCAACTTTTTTGAGCATGTGATATGAGGCTACATTATAGGTCACTTTTGACTTATACCATTGATCAAGTGATTTTTCCAAACTTAAAAAATGCATAACTCTATTATTTCTAATCCAAATGATATGAAATGTGTGACCATTTTGAAGTTCTTTGAGAGGGCTACAACTTTTATGAATACACTTTTCTCATTTGAAGCTCCCATAAAAAGTTAAGCAAGGTGGAATATTGAGACATATGGCTTGACACTTAGAAAAATTTTGATATGTCAAAAATTTCCAAAGTTCCACGTCAAATTTCTCCAAGTTCCAATCTCCAAATGAAAAAGTGTTGAACACCAAAGTTGTTCCTCTTGATCTCACCTTTCCAAAAAGCTCAAATTCATTCATTTTAGATGAGAAATGTATAGGTTGCGGATGGCTTAAACATGCTGATATCATTTGGCATGGATCAATCTTCAAACATCAATGTACATGTGCCTTGCAATCCAAGCCTACTTCAACATATCTGATCTTCAATTGCTCAAAAATGGACACACAATTGCGCCAACTTTGATCCTCCATTGAAAACCCTCAATTCTTAAAGGATAAGCATGATAAATTCATTTGAGTTTGAGCTTGAATCTCCACTGTTTTGGAATTCAATTCTCCAGGAATCCCTTGCTTCTAAACCACTTAATCCTTCTGCTGCAAGCAAGTAGAGTGAGTCCAAGCACAAGCAAGATCAAGATCCATCGAGTTCTGACCTCCATTGAAGGTAATTTTCAGAAATTTTAAACTCTTCGATTCTCTCAAATTCTTGCTCAATTCTATTGATTCTTTGGTTGTCTGAAGTCCTACCAATGTAGGCAAGAAAATTGAGTTGCTTTGAGGTCAGATCGAAGCAACTTAGTTCATGTACCTCAAATTTCAATTCCACATATATCTCAATATACTTGGAATTGGAATGAATGGAGGTCAGATTCGAGCTCAGTGCCATTTTTTCTTCAAGATCATGTCCTTGTTTTGCTTTTTGGTGATGGTTCATGTTGACCAGTCTGGTGAGGTTCACCGGAGAAGATAACCGAAGCTCTGGCTCCGGTGGTGACTTGGCAAGGCTGTGAACCATAAGATCCATGTATCACTTTCTAATCCTGAGCGTTGCTTTTAATTACCATTGGTACAACGCAGTTGACTAATGTGCATGTGGAACGAGCGCTTTGGATCATCAGATCTGCCACCTCAATTAATGAGGGAGACCTGATGGTCCACGTAATTTAGAATTTCTGAATTTTTGTTTTAATTGCATTTTCTTCAATAATTCATATCAAATTCAATATTGATCCAAAAAATATGAGACTTTCACCTAAAATTTTCAATTTTTTTTTCTCTTCCATATTCTGAATTAAAATCATTTTTTGGATCATTATTAATATTTTTCATGAATTAATTGATTTTGCATTTGTTTTTAATTGCTTAAAAATATTTTTTATATGTCCAAAAATTATGAAATTTTTTCTCCAAGGTCCTTTGACCTTGTTTGACCTATGATAAATCTCATGGCCATTTCTTTGGTGTTTTGATGAGATTTTAGAAATTGGACAAAACATATTTGAATTAAATGCACTATTTTATTAGTTTTAATTGAATAAATGTCACTTTAATTTTGTTGACCATTTGTATTGACTTAATTGAGTTTGCTTGTTTGTTGTTGGGCCTTGGTCAAGGTTGATTTGACTTTGTCAAGTTAATATCATTGGATTTAGGGGATTGATGGAATGTACATTCCATCTCCCAAAATGAATGAATGATATTAATTTAAGAAAAGTCATCCTTTGACCAATTTGTGATCTCATTCATCCCCTTCCCACTTCATCTCATTCCTCGTCTTAATTCATTCATTTCATTTGGCCTATGACATCTCAAAGTCTTAATGCTAGTTTGTTGAAAAATTGACATGAGTATGGATGAGATTAGGCCACACCTTTTGCATATTCTTTTTTGTGTGTGGTATGTTTCATGAGCATAGTTCATTATACTATGTCTCTAACATGCATTAACACCAAAATTCTATTGCCCAGCCTCAAATAGTTGTGACTTCTACATAAGTCCAGTTATGATTGCTTAACATAGCGCTAAATTTTTGACACAAAAGGCATAAGCATTCTAGTTAGTGAGATTGTAAGTCTCCCCTCTTTCATGGTATTATGTGGAAACTTAGCCTTCTTTCCTTCCTTTGGAAGATGTTTTGGTTCAAGGATCCATGCTTGTGATAAGTGGGTTGAGTGTTCTCCAAAGAATATCTTGAAAAAAGCAAAAGAAAAACAAAACTAACCTCTAACCTACTAACTATTGACTTTTAATTTCAAGTTTTTATCTTAATGCAATTTACTTTTAGCACTTTATTTCATTTGCCATTGTACATATCATTCTAATTGTTTATGTTAATGCAATTTTCACTTTGTCCATTTGGACCATATTGTGTGACATATTTTGTTTGTATATATTGTACTTGTTTATGTGGTCTTTGACCATTAATGTACATAATAATAAAAAACCATAAAAAACTTTTGAGTGGGCTGTTGGCTTAATCTTGGAGAGATGGACCTAGAATCTAGGCAACCTCCCTAAGCTAAAAGGACTTGGCCAATGCCAATTTGTGAAGAACCAAGTGCTTACAATTTAAAATTCATCTGATACATCTTTGAAAACCTCTCTAGGATTCATCTGCAACATGATCATTGTGAAGCTGTTATTTTGAACCTGTGACTTGTGGAATTCATCAGTTACATAGGCTATTTCTGAAGAAGATCATGGAATGGATAAGCTTGGATGAGGTCATCTTTATTTGATGCCTTTGCTCTTCAAGATAATATAATTGTGCATTTGTGTGTTGCTTGATCCTAAAAGTCCAAGGGAATTCTGGATTTCTATTGACATTTTTGCCTATTGGATTGCTACCCATTTGGTCAGATCTTTTCAACTCTAAACTTTTAAATTTTGAGCATAGGGTAGTCTCTTCATCTTCTCCCCATTTCTTAAATTTCAAAAATGTCTCCCTCCATTTTTAGAATCTTCTTTGTGTGAACTACTTTTGTTCTAAACTTTGACCACTTTTGCAAAAAAAAGATAGAAACTTTGGCCTTATGCCATTGCATTTTCAAACTTATTTTCTAAAATCAAACTTTGTGAATAAACTTAATTATACTTGACTTAAACTTTCAAAAAGCAAAAAAAAGAATTAACTCATTCAAACTATTTTAGGCCTTTGTGCCTTTCAAACTTAAATTTTGTTAAAATCAATGCATCCATTTTGGAATTTGTAGCATAAACTACGAGGTTTTTATCGCTCATTTTTATGTTGGTACGTAGGCACAAGTCCAAAGGTCGTGTCAACCACAAAAATATAACTAATGAGTAAACATTACTTTGTACAAAATATATATGCACACAAAAAGGGCTCCCTAGGAGTACCTAGGACACTTTGGGTGCTAACACCTTCCCTCTGTGTAACCAACCCCCTTACCTGTGATCTCTAATTTTTATTAGTTTTAATTTGAAAACCTCTAACTATTTGGGTTTTGTTCGTACTTTTCCCTTTTCCCTTGGAAACAATAAAAGCGCGGTGGCGACTCGTGTTAATTGATATCTAGCTTGTCAATAGCTTGATGATCATGAATTTCCCGCTACCGAAATTAAGTGGCGACTCAGCTAGGGAGTAGTCTCCAGTGGGTTTAGCCTACTTTTTGTGTGAATATATTTGTATATATGTATGTGTGATATAATCTGCTTGTTATGCTTGGTGATCTCTCAGTGGTGAGATAAGTTCTAACCCAAACTTGAGTGCGATTAAGATAGGAGGATTGTATAGTCACGTTTGACTTGTATGGAGTAGTTCTTAACAAGTTGGCTTGAGATCCATCTGCTCAGTGGAGACTTCTTTGGATTTGGAAATGTCACACAAGTATTTGTGGTTAGGCATTACTATTTCTAATTGGGTCTGAGAAGCTGGGGACCTTAGAACATTTAACCCATCTTGGCCTATTTAGGACTTAGTGCAGAAACTGTTCAAGTGTAGACTTGATAACAGTTGTTACGCGATACTACACTCAAACGAGTTTCTCTTGAGAATATTATGGATCGATGAGTCAGTCATCTTAACTTCTAATGTCCGATAGATGGAATTAAGACTCTGGGATCTTTTTAGAACATGATCTACAGGTTTTTATCCTTAGCTAACTCCTTTGGGATGGTTCTTACCCAGACTCCATGCTCGTGACTTGCAACAAACCCTTGATTCTTGGTCGATCCAATCAAGTCTTGTCAATATCAATGGAACTTGGGTGTTGATAAGGTGTAAACCATAATCCACCAAAATGGATGATTGATCTTGACAATGACTTGATTCATCCCTTGACCTTTGTTTGTTTGCCTTGTGTTTTATCCCTTATTTGTGATTGTTGCATTCATGCATTCATGCACATCATAACATTCATCACACGAAAATTTCAAGGAACTGAGGTGTTATTTGCAAATATTTTCAGACCATGGATTGTCGACGAAGGAACACTAAGAAATACAGTTTCAGATGTCCCGACTTAAAAGAGTTATGGAAGCTAGCATCTTTTGTATTAGATCCCTTGGACTTTAAACAACGCCATGGGAACCTTATGTCCATCTTGTCTGCTGATGTAGTTGAAGGATTGCTGAGTGTATTGGTGAAGTTCTATGATCCTCTCTACCATTGTTTCACTTTCCCAGATTTTCAGCTTGTGCCTACCTTGGAGGAGTATTCTCATCTTTTGGGGATACCTGTTTCTAGTAGAGTGCCTTTTAGTTGATTGGAGGAGATTCCCCGATCAAGTATTATTGTTGAAGCTCTTCACTTAAAGAAGTCTGAGATAGAGGCTCATTGGGTGAAGAAAGGAGGGTTATTTGGATTGTCATCTGATTTCCTCATCAAGGAAGCTACTACTTTTGCTCAAGCTGGTAGTGTGGATGCTTTTGAAGCCATTTTTGTGTTGCTCATCTATGGATTAGCTTTGTTCCCTAACATTGACGGTTTTGTTGATGTTAACGTCATTATACTTTTCTTGATTGGGAATCATGTGCCTACTTTGTTGGGTGATATGTATTTCTCTTTGCATCTAAGGAATTCTAAAGGTGGTGGAACGATTGTCTGTTGCATTCCCCTTCTATACAAGTGGTTTATTTCACATTTGCCTCAGACGCCTGCTTTTGTGGAGAATAACCAATGTCTAAGGTGGTCTTAGAGACTTATGTCTCTCACTAATGATGATATAGTTTGGTATAATCCGCCCTTAAGCAGTTTGGAGATTATTGATAGTTGTGGTGAATTCTCTAATGTGCCTCTCATTGGTACACAAGGAGGAATTAATTACAACCCTGCTTTGGCTCGTCGTCAACTTGGGTTCCCCTTAAGAGACAAACCTAATAACATGTTGTTAGAAGGTCTTTTCTATCAAGAGGGTAAAGATCCCTAACATTTGAAGTAGAACATTGTGCATGCTTGGCATAATATGCATAGGAAATGAAGATCCGAGTTTGGTTCGTGCAATTGTGTAGCTTTGGAAGCTTACACTCTTTGGGTGAAGAAGAGAGCTATGGAGTTGAAGATGCCTTATCCTTGTGAAAGACCTATGTCTATGGTTTTGGTTGAGCCATTAACTCTCCCTAATCAAGATGTAGAGGAGTTGGAAGACGCGCTCGTCAAGATGAAGCAAGAGAAGGATATGTGGGAAGAGCGTTTCCGTGCTTTGAGCAAGAAGCATGAAGAGTTGCAGTTGGAGTCTAAGTCAAAGATGCACTGATTGAGCTACTTGAAGACTGAGTGACGAAGAGACAGAGAGAGCCAGAGGTTTCATCTTCTAGCATGCCTCAGCCTTCCGTTTCTTGGAAGAAGATTATTGACCAGATTGTCCTCGAGAAGACTCAGATGAAGGCTTCTTTTGAGACCGAGATCCGTCGCATTCGAAGGAAGTACGTGCCTTCAGCCAGATCTTCTGACATTGTTGTTAGGGATCCTTAGGATGACTAGTCTCCTTTTCTCTTGTATCTTTTTATTTTGGTTTCTGAAATTGTACTCAGTGTAGTCCTTCCAATTTATATAAATAAAAAGAGATTTTTGGTCATATCAAAATATTGCAATTGCCATTTAAATATATATATTTGCAAATGATATAGTAAGTTCCTTGAAAATAAAAATCAAGCATTGCATTTCATGCATCATTTGCATAAGCAAGTTATTGCCAGGTGTCTGATTGGTGTTTCTTCTGTGCTTTAGCCAAGCTGACTCACCGGTACAATACCAGAGCCAATCATCTGAGAATTATGGAGCACTTAGAGCAAGAAAAAGAGAGTTGAAGGACGAGATCGCCTGGCTGACTGCCATGATGGAGTCAGTTCTTGCTGCTCAAAGCCAAGCTTCTCCAACGTTTGCAACTCCTCCCGCGAGGACAATTATTTCAGAAGTGGTTACCTCTACCGTGCCTGCTGCTACCGTCCACTTCGCGCTAAACCTGTCTGCTAGATTCCCGTGGGAAATGCCGCCCAACTTTGTGTCAGAGGGCTTTGTGCCTACCTTTACTTCCATGCTGACATCTAGCCTGGTAATATCCGTGCCACCTTTAGCTGTGCACACTTTGCCTCGCGTAGAGGACACCATTTATCCTTCCGAGCCATCTGAGGGCCCAGATGTCTATGATAAGATGGACGAAATGAAAGATCAATTTCTTGAGCTGCGCAAGGAATTAAAGATGCTGAGAGGTAAAGATCTATTTGGGAAGAGTGTTGCTGAATTATGTTTGGTACCCAATGTGAAAATCCCAATGAAATTCAAAGTGCCTGACTTTGAAAAATACAAAGGAAACTCTTGTCCGCTCAGTCATCTTGTGATGTATGCTCGCAAGATGTCAACCCAAACAAATAATGACCAATTGTTGATTCACTACTTCCAGGATAGCCTAATTGGTGCTGCACTCCGTTAGTATATGGGGTTGGACAGTGCAAGCATTCACACTTTCAATGACCTAGGAGAGGCTTTTGTGAAGCAGTACAAGTACAATGTGGATATGGTGCCGGATAGAGACCAGTTGAGGTCTATGTATCAAAAAGACAAAGAGACATTCAAAGAATATGCACAGAGATGGAGGGAGCTGGCTGCCCAAATCACTCCTCCTTTGGAGGAGAAAGAGATGACAAAGATCTTTTTGAAAACCCTGAGTTCATTTTATTATGAACGCATGATCGCCAGTGCCCCTAGTGATTTTACCGAAATGGTAAACATGGGGATGGTACTTGAAGAGGGGGTCCGTGAGGGACGTCTGTCAAGAGATGAGGCATCAACAAGTAAGAAGTATGGAAGTAGCTTAAGCAAGAGGAAGGACAGTGAAACAAATGCAATTTCCAGTGGAAGGCAGAAGAGGCCTCAAGCGAGAAGAAATCCATCACCCCATCAACATCATCATCATCAAGTATCTTCCGTTATTCCAGTATTTTCTAATCAACAAACAACACCAATTCAACAACCACAACATCAACGTCAACAACAACAACCGCAACAAAGAATGAACAGCTACAACAACAACAATATCAACAACCAGCATCAGCAGAATTTTGAGAGGAAGAAGGTCTCTTTCGACCCGATTCCTATGTCGTATGAAAAGTTGTATCCATCCTTGGTTCTCAAGAACCTGATTCAACCGAGAAACCCACTGCGGATCCTAGAACCACTTCCCTGGTGGTATAAACCTGAACTTCGTTGTGCTTTTCATTAAGGTGCGCCTGGGCATGATATTGAAAACGGTTATCCATAGAAGCATGAGGTGCAAAAGCTTATGAAGAGTGGTATGGTGTCCTTTGAGGACCGCGTGCCTAATGTGAAAGCTAACCCTTTTCCCGCTCATGGGAACTCTTCAGTGAATATGGTGGATGGTTGTCTCGGTGAGTTCAAGGTTTTTGATGTCCGGTTTATCCGAAGATCTTTGGTGCAGATACACAAGGATATCTGTTTGGTGAGTGACTGTGAACATGACCATGATGGTTGTGTTGTCTGTAGTATGAATCCAAGGGGTTGTGATATAGTGAAAAGGGACATCCAGTGTCTGATGGATGAAGGCATGATTCAGATTGTTCAATCCCGTCATGTATATGACGATGTCAATGTCATAGTGCCTGTTTTCAAGCAACAAGAGCGGTTGGTAATTCAGTATGATAGCAACAGTAGCAAGAATGTCTGTCAAAGATCAGTATTGTCGTTGGTAATACGGTTAGTGGGCACAGTCCCGTATGCATTTGATAAGGCTATACCGTACCAGTATAATGCCACAATGTTGAAGAATGGTCAAGAGGTCCCGTTACCTACGACTAGTTCAGTGGTGAGCATTGCTGATGTTATAAAGGTGACCCGCAGTGGTCGAGTGTTTAGGCTGGTGGTCCCAGAGGAAACAATTGTTGGTAAGAAGGTGGAGATTCCTAATGTAGATCCGGTTGGTTGTTCAAAGGATAAGTATGGTGAATCCAGAAATTTGAAAGCCAATGATGGCGATGAGGTACTCCAATTGATTAAAAGGAGTGAATTTAATGCGGTTGAGCAGTTGCTCCAGACCCCCTCGAAGATTTCAGTGTTGTCTCTGCTTTTGAATTCTGAAGCGCACAGAGAAGCACTGTAGAGAATTCTTGAACAGGAATATGTGGAGCAGGATGTTACTGTGGATCAATTTGATCACATTGTGACTAACACCACTTCATGCAATAATATGAGCTTTTGGGACAAAGAACTCCCTGAGGAGGGAAGAAATCACAATTTGGCTTTGCATATTTCGATGAATTGCAAGGAAGATGCTTTGTCAAATGTGCTCATTGACACCGGTTCGTCACTCAATGTGCTTCCGAAGTCAACATTGTCAAAGTTATCTTACCAAGGAGCTCCCATGAAATATAATGGGGTGATTGTCAAGGCCTTTGATGGCTCGCGCAAAACGGTTATTGGTGAAGTGGACCATCCAGTCAAGATAGGTCCGAGTGATTTTCAGATTAATTTTCAAGTAATGGATATCCACTCGGCCTACAACTGTTTATTTGGAAGGCCATGGATTCACGAGGCAGGGGCTGTTACCTCCACTCTACACCAGAAGCTCAAATTTGTCAAGAATGGCAAGCTAGTGATTGTGGGAGGAGAGAAGGCGCTGTTGGTTAGCCATCTGTCATCTTTCTCATATGTGGAAGTTGAGGATGAGGTTGGAACTCTATTCCAAACCGTATCTGAAATAATTATATCAGATGCCATGACATTTTGTATGATATCCTGAAACAATCCTCCATAATTATATTTTTAAACTCCAGCAGGTACACAATATCAGATGCCATGACATGGTGTATGACATTCTGAAACAATCCTGCATAATTATGTTTTAAAACTCCAGCAGGTACATAGATATCTTATGTTAAGACATCACATGCTACATCTTGTGAACACTCTTTGTTTTACCAAAATTGCTGCCAACACTTAGAACCAACATTATCTATTGCTGCTGATAAGATAGTTGGGGCACCTATGTCCTCTCTGAAAGATGCTCGGAAATATGTTGAAGAAGGTCCTATTGATCAGTGGGGGAGCGTGGTAGAGGTCTCCGAGAACAAAGGCAGAACTGGTTTAGGGTTCCAAAAGGGCTCGTCAACTGTTAGATATGAAGAGATGCAACTTAGCTTCCGTAGCGGAGGGTTCATTCATGGAAATGAACAACACTTAGCTGCTGTGCTAGAGGATATTGAAGAGGAAGCCTGCACCAACTTTGTAACGCATGGAGGGACATGCAACTATTGGACTGCCGTTGATATTCCTGTTATTTTGCATCGATCTAAGTAATTGCTTTATATTTTAAAAATCCTTCTCCAATGCCTAAGGGATAAGTGAACATTGTTTGGGCATTTTAAATTGATCATTAATAAAAATAATTCTATTCATCCACATCTTTAATGTTTATTTTTACTTTTTGCTTTATTCTAAAAATGGTAATTACCAAAAAACATAAATAAACAATATAATTGTCCATCTGCATAATATTTGGTCACAAATTCACTTCTCTAAAATCAAAAATATCAAATCATTATGCAGGTTGGTTCCTAACCCCATTGAATACAATGATCATTCTCCTTCTCCAAATTTTGAATTCCCTGTGTTTGAGGTCGATGAGGAAAGTGATGTAGAGGTGAGTGATGAATTGTCTCGTCTTCTTGGGCAAGATGAAAAGATTATTCATCCGTTTGAAGAGCAGATTGAGCTAGTCAACTTAGGTGCCGAAGATGATGTGAAGGAAGTCAAGATTGGTTCTCGACTGTGTCCAGATGCTAAGAAGGGGTTGATTGATCTTCTTCGAGAGTATTCAGATGTGTATGCTTGGTCCTATCAAGACATGCCTGGGTTGGATTCTGAGATTGTGGAGCATAGATTACCGTTGAAGCCAGAATGCCCGCCAGTCAAGCAGAAGTTGAGAAGAACGCATCCTGGTATGGCTGTGAAGATCAAAGAGGAAGTGCAAAAGCAAATTGATGCCGGTTTCCTTGTGTCCGCTGAGTATCCATAATGGGTGGCCAATATCGTGCCTGTGCCGAAGAAAGATGGAAAAGTCCGCATGTTTGTTGACTATAGAGATTTGAATAAAGCCAGTCCGAAAGATGATTTCCCTCTACCACACATTGATATGTTGGTACACAATACTGCTAAATTCAAAGACTTTTCGTTTATGGATGGATTTTCCGGATATAATCAGATTAAGATGGCACCCGGAGATATGGAGAAGACCATATTCATTTCACCCTGGGGAACATTCTGTTATAGAGTGATGCCTTTCGGTCTAAAGAATGCTGGTGCAACTTACCAGAGAGCAAGGGCTACTCTTTTTCATGATATGATGCATAAAGAGATTGAAGTTTATGTCGATGACATTATTGCTAAATAAATTGATGAAGAGGAACATGTTGAGCATTTGTTGAAAGTATTCTAGCGTTTGAGGAAGTATAAACTCCGCTTGAATCCCAATAAGTGTACTTTTGGTGTTCGTTCTTGTAAGTTGTTGGGCTTTATTGTCAGCGAGAAGGGTATTGAAGTTGATCCTGCCAAGGTCAAAGCAATACAAGAGATACCTGCACCCAAAACTGAGAAGTAAGTCAGAGGTTATCTCGGCCGCTTGAATTATATTTCTAGATTCATTTCCCACATGACTGCCACATGTGCGCCTATATTCAAGCTTCTTCGGAAAGATCAGTCTTGTGATTGGACCGAAGATTGCCAGAAAGCATTTGATAGTATCAAGGAATATCTGCTTGAACCTCCTATTTTGTCTCCACCTGTTGAAGGAAGACCATTGATCATGTATCTGACTGTGCTCGAAGATAGCATGGGTTGTGTTCTTGGTCAGCAAGATGAGATTGGGAAGAAAGAATTTGCAATTTACTACCTCAGTAAGAAGTTCATCGACTGTGAGACTCGATATTCAATGCTTGAGAAGATTTGTTGCGCATTGGCTTGGGCTACTAAGCTTCTGCGTCAGTATATGTTGAATCATACCACTTGGTTGATATCCAAAATGGATCCAATCAAGTATATATTTGAGAAGCCTGCTTCAACTGGGAGATTGCCCGTTGGCAGATGTTGTTATCAGAGTATGATATCGAATACCGATCTCAGAAAATGATGAAAGGTAGTATCTTGGCTGACCATTTGGCTCACCAACCAATTGAAGATTACCAGTCAGTGCAGTATGATTTTCCCGATGAAGAGATTTTGTACTTGAAAATGAAAGATTGTGATGAACCATTATTAGAAGAAGGTCCAGAACCTAGTTCCCGTTGGGACATGGTATTTGATGGAGCTGTTAATCAATATGGAAATGGCATTGGGGAAGTGAATATTACTCCTCAAGTCACGCATCTACCATTTACAGCTAGATTAACTTTCAAGTATACAAACAATATGGCAAAATATGAAGCTTGCATTATGGGGCTTGAAGATGCCATGAATCTCAGAATCAAGTATTTGGATGTCTTCGATGATTCGACTTTGGTTGTGAATCAAATCAAAGGAGAATGGGAGACAAATCAACCCGGTTTGGTACCATATAGAGATTATGTAAGGAGGATTTCAACTTTCTTTACAAAGGTTGAGTTTCATCATATCCCTCGAGATGAGAATCAGATGGCAGATGCTCTTGCAACGTTGGCATCAATGATTGTAGTGAAGTTTTGGAACGAAGTTCCCAATTTATATGTGATGCGTCTTGATAGGCCAGCTCATGTGTTTCCTATTGAAGAGATCAAAGACGAAAAGCCGTGGTATTACGACATCAAATGTTTCCTCCAAAGTCAGATTTACCCACTTGGGACATCTTTGAAAGATAAGAAGACTTTGAGAAGATTAGCCGGTAATTTCTACTTGAATGGCGATGTACTATATAAGAGAAACTTCGACATGGTTTTGCACAGATGCGTGGATAGACACGAAACAGACTTGTTGATGACCGAAGTGCATGAAGGTTCCTTTGGTACTCATTCCAATGGACATGCAATGGCGAAGAAGATGTTGTGAGCAGGTTACTATTGGCTGACAATGGAATCTGATTGTTGCAAGTTTGTAAAGAAGTGCCATAAGTGTCAAACTTATGCTGATAAGATTCATGTTCCTCTGACACTTTTGAATGTTATCTCTTCCCCATGGCACTTCTCCATGTGGGGGATTGATATGATTGAGCCCAAAGCTTCGAATGGACATCGTTTCATTTTAGTGGCAATTGACTACTTCACAGAATGGGTTGAAGCAGCATCGTATGCAAATGTAACCAAGCAAGTTGTTGTAAGGTTTATCAAGAATCAGATCATATGCCGTTATGGTGTGCCAAGTAAGATCATTACTGACAATGGATCGAACTTGAATAACAATATGGTGGAAGCTCTTTGTAAAGACTTCAAGATCGCACATCATAATACTTCTCCCTACAGACCCAAGATGAATGGGGTTGTTGAAGCTGCGAATAAGAACATCAAGAAGATTATCCAGAAGATGGTTGTCACATATAAGGATTGGCATGAGATGCTCCCATTTGCTTTACATGAGTATCGTACATCCATCCGCACTTCAACAGGGGTAACCCCTTTCTCTCTTGTTTATGGTATGGAAGCGGTACTCCCCATAGAGGTTGAGATTCCTTCGTTGCGTGTGCTCATGGAAGCCAAGTTGACTGAAGCTGAATGGTGTCAGACCAGGTTTGACCAGTTGAATTTGATTGAAGAGAAGAGATTGACTGCCATGTGTCATGGTCAGTTGTATCAGCAGAGAATGAAAAAAGCTTTTGATAAGAAGGTCAAACCTCGAGTGTTCAGAGAAGGTGACCTTGTGCTCAAAAAGATTTTGTCGTTTAAGCCAGATTCCATAGGAAAATGGACTCCCAATTATGAAGGCCCATATGTTTTTAAGAGAGCCTTTTCAGGTAGTGCTTTGATTCTTATAACTATGGATGGTGAAGAGTTCACTCGTCCCGTGAACGCTGATGCAGTCAAGAAATACTTCGCCTAAAAATATAAAAGAATAGCTCACTAAGTTGAAAACCCGAAAGGGAGGCTTAGGCAAAAATGAGTGTCTCGGTGGATTGAAAACCCGAAAGGGCGATCCATGCAAAAATTAGAGACATAAAAACAGAAAGAATTTCCCGATAAGTTGAGTACCCCACCTTGGGGCAACTTATGCAAAAATTAGGGATTATGGCAAGTAACTGCATTCTGCTAATCTTCAGTGATTTTGAAGACTTGTTTGAGCACAAGGGTTGACATCAGTTCATCACCCCAGTAGCGGTCAAAAGCACAGTGGATATCAAGATTTGGTAGAAGGATTAAGGATCATTTGCATTCAATGTAACCTTTTCCATGTAAATTACCATTTTCAACTTTGTAAAATCTATGGAGTCTTGTCATTTACAGACTACCATTCTATTAAATAAAGTTGAGCCTTTATCCAAATTGTTTCTACTCTTATTTACTTCAGTCAATAGTTTTAAATTTTGTTATGATATTTTAAAATTAATTTTTTTTAAATCAAAATCAAGTTTTCTTTAAAATATAAAAGCAAGAACTTTTCCAAAGCAAGTAACAGTAATATCAATAGCATTTCGATGAACAACAAGTCCTTAAGTGCAAAGCATTTGTGGTTCACCAAGAAGTAACTCTTCGGGTATCCCTGGACGTTTGGGTTGATTCAGTTCCTTGGCAGAGTGTTATCCCCAGTGGAACTACTTTCTTTATCCCCAACTGAGTTGGTTGATTCAGATACCCTGTGGCGTGTCCTTGTCCCCGACAGAGTTTCTACCTTCTCCTGCAGAGTTTCGGCGTTCCCCAACGGTGTTTGTATTTCCTTAACTGATGGATCTTCATCAAGACATATTTGATGTTTCCCCAGTAGATCGCTTTGGTGTCCCCACCAATCGTTGTATCTTTGCTCCCAGTCAGAGTTTCCTCCTGGTTTCTAAGCAGCATTTGTTTTCTCTGTAGGGTTGTCGCCCATTTTTATGGCGTTGACCTAAAATTCCACACAGAGTTGGTTGTTCCACCCTCAGCAGATCTCCTCCTTCCCCATTTAGGGTTGAGCCCTTGGGATGTCGACCTCTCTGTTCTCCAGTAGTTTGTCTCCATATTTTATGGATCGACCGAGGATTGTACCGGTGGTTTAATTTCTTTGCGACACCTCTGTATCCTTTGTGATCGTTTTGTCAGCATAATCATCATATATATACATATACATTCATATAATTTCATGATTTGCATATCCTGCATCTTCATATTTGATTTGTTTTAGATTCTCATTCTCTTTTATGGTGGTACTTTATCCCCATACTAAATCTGGCGTCTGTCCTCTTTCAATTGTAGAGTATCAGCCCCCTAAGCAGAAAGACTTTATCCTTTCTCCGTTTCCCCACTGAGTTTGTTTCCTCGTGGATGATTGATGTTTCAGTTTCCTCCCCAGTAGATTTTCTGGATGGAACTTCTCCCCTTGAGTTACGTCCTCATTGGGTTGAGTCTTGATTGACTGTTTCTTTCTAGCTCTTACCTAGATAGATATTTTGGTCCCCTAAGAGTCTATTACCCAGTAACTGGTAATATTCTTCTTAGTTTGCAATTTGTTACTTCTTTCCCAATACCCGGTAAAAGTACCCTTTTTCTCTCTAGTAGAGTCCTCTGGAAGTATATCCTTGATATGTTCATCCTAACCGGTGAGGGATATCTTTCTTTTCCCCCGCAGGAGTCTATCCTTGATATGTTGACTTTAACCAGTGACGTATATTCTCTTCTTTGGTATTCTACCCAGTAAAAAGGTAGTGGCAATCCCTATTTTGTTCCTCAGAGAGTTAATCCTTGATATGTTCATCTTAGCCGATGACGGGTTTTCTTCTCCTTGTTGGTTTTCTACCCAGTAACCGATAGTTGTAAATCCTACTTTTTTCCCTTGAGTAGAGTTAATCCTTGATATGTTAACTTTAACTGGTGACGGATTTTTTCTTCTGTGGTATTGTATCCAGTAACTGATAGATGTAATCCCTATTTTATCTCCTCACATAATCTATCCTTGATATGTTTATCTTAATCGGTGACTGATTTTCTCTTTGATTGGTATTCTATCCAGTAACTGATAAATGTAATTCCTACTTTTGTTCCCCTTTTTAGAGTCTATCCTTGATATGTTCATCCTAACCGGTGACAGTTTTCTATCCAGATTTCGATAGATGTAATTCCCCTTTTGTTCAGTTGGTATATCCTTGATATGTTCATCTTAACCGATGACGGATATCCTCCTTAACATCCATAGGAAAGTCTATCCTTGATATGTTCACTTTAACCGGTGACAGATTTTTTTTCCCGTCGAGTCTACCCTTGACATGTTCACTTTAACCAGTGACAGATATTCTCACCCTTGGTCTTCTGCCCAGTAACTGGTAGTTGTAAATCCTACTTTCCGCAGTTTTCCCCAGCAAGGTTATTCTTACCAAGTAACCGGTAATGAATACTCCCTCCTGGTGGTCCTCAGCGAGTCATCCTTGATATGTTCATCCTAACTGATGACAGATGTTTCTCTCTGTCAGATCTTTATTATCTACTTACCCAGTAACAGGTAGTGGATAATAGATTTCTGCTCCTCCTGTGTTGAAGTTTATTTCTTCCCCAATTGAGTTGAGTTCGCATTTTCATAGTGAAGTCGCTTTTCCCCTGCGAGAGTCGAGTACTTCAGTTTTATCCTGACCTACTCGTATCCCCTGCAGATGTTTTGTTTCCCCAGCCGAGTCTTTCCATTTTGTGTGGAATCCCTCAAGTCCCCCAATTGTTTTAAGTCGTAGCCTGGCCTAGGCATACCTTATTAATTCCCTAGAGTCTTTGTCTCCCTAGTGAGTTTTCCTTATGGAATGCATTATGCTCCTGCGGATTTTTGGTCTCTCTGATTTCTTTTTCCTTTGTGGCAATATCTCCCCACAGAGTGTTAACCTTTTGCATTCATATCATATGCATCATGAGGTCTCTTAGGGACCAAAATTTGTTTCTCTATGTTGTTATTTAAGCCCATTCTACTGACGCTACATGAAGATTTTAACCTTCGCCTCCTTAGTTAGAATGTCGTTAAATAGGGCAGCTGTAAGACCCCAATTTTGGCCCTAAGATCCCTCATAAAATTTCATCATAAGCATAAGCATTGGGATCATATCTTGGCATCCTCCTTACCCCTTTTCATTGGGTTTGTTTTGGGAGAGATCACCAAGCACTTTGTAATTATATCATACTTGTATATTATCATTTCACTAACCAAAATACCAAAAATATGTCTTTGCTTTTGTCTAACTCTTTTTGTAGGAAGGACATGATCTCATTAATTCATTGATCACATCTAGGGTTTGAGACCCTCATGAACAAAGAGCACAACCAAGAATTGATTCAAGAATGGTTATGAACATCATATATGAGTCCTAATGATCTCAACATGTTATATTGATCAAGTTTGCTTCAAGAGTTTGAGGGTGATTGGCCTAGGAAACCCTAGTTTGACTAGGTATCTTGAGTAACTTCTCCAACAAGATATCTCACCAATTGATCAAATTTCTCAAGGGACACTTAAAAATTCATCATCTTATGCATATATGATCTACCATGAGCCAATAAAGTCAAGAGAATTGGAAATTAGCAAGTTGGTTAATGGTGGTTGGCCAGATGAATTCATCTGATCAAAACTGGGTCTCCCTAGACCCTATCTCTTACAATTTTCACCATATGAAAATGTTTCCAAGAGAAAACATACTCTAAATGATATTCCAAACAACTTTCATGTTAATACCTAGAGCTAGGTTTGCTGGGAAAATCATTTTCTATGTGGAAACATTATAGGTCATTTTGTCTAAACCCTAATTTGAAAGTCAACTTCCCAAAGCCATAACTTGCTCAATTTTTATGAGATGAAAGATTTCCAAGTTGCAAAATCAAACTCAATGTGTCTACATCAAATTTTTATGTTTGGAGTGGTAGCTAATTCAACTTTTTTAAGCATGTGATATGAGGCTACATTATAGGTCACTTTTGACCTATACCATTGATCAAGTGATTTTTCCAAACTTCAAAAATGCTTAACTCTATCATTTCAAATCCAAATGACATGAAATAGGTGACTATTTTGATGGTTTTTGAGAGAGATACAACTTTTATGAAAACACGTTTCTCATTTGAAGCTCCCATAAAAAGTTAAGCAAGGTGGAATATTGAGACATATGGCTTGACACTTAGAAAAATTTTGATACGTCAAAATTTTCCAAACTTCCAACTCAAAATTCTCCAAGTTCCAAGCTCTAAATGAAAAAGTGTTAAACATAAAACTTGTTACTCTTGATCTCACCTTTACAAAGAGCTCAAATTCATTCATTTTGGACTTGAAATGCATAGGATGCGCATGGCTTTAAAAGGCTGATATCATTTGGCATTGATCCAACTTCAAGCAACAATGCACATGTGCCTTGCAATCTAAGCTAGCTTCAAAGCATCTGGACTTAAGATTTGGACTTTCAGTTATCATTACATGGGCCTATGCGCGCCCATGCACCATTCCATCATCATTTGCCAATTTTGGAAAGTGGAAGTGAGTGTGCAAATATCACTTGATTCCCCTATAAATGAAGCTCCATTTGCTCAGAATTAACACACACATTGCGCCAGCTTTGATCCCCCATTGAAAACCCTTCACTCTCATAGGATAAATCTGATAAATTCATTTGAATTTGAGCTTGAATCTCCACAATTTTGGAATTCAATTCTCCAGGAATCTATTGCTTCTAAACCTTTCCTTTCCTCTCTTGCAAGCAATTGAAGTGAGTCCAAGCACAAGCCAAATCAAAATCCATCGTGTCCAAACCTCCATTGAATTCCTATCAATGTAGGCAAGAAGATTGAGTTGCTTTGAGGCCAAATCGAAGCAACTCAGTTCATGAATCTCAGATTTCAATTCCACACATCTCTTAATGTATTTGGAATTGAACAATTGGAGATTAGATTCGAGCTTAGTGCCATTTTCTCTTTAAGATCATGTCCTTGTTTCTTTTTTGGTGATGTTTCTTCTTGACCAGTCTGATGAGTGCCACCGGAGAAGATGACCGGAGCTCTAGCTCCGACGATGATGTGTCTTACATCTGAACCATATGATCCTTATGCCACGTTCTAATCTTGAGAGTTGATGCTGATTACCATCTATGCCACGCGGTTGACTAAGACATATGTGGAACGCGTGTTTTGGATCATCAGATCTGCAACCTCAATTAATGAGGGAGATCTGATGGTCCACGTATTTTTGAATTTTTGATATTTTGTTTTAATTGCATTTTCTTCAATAATTCATATTAAATTTAATATTGATCCAAAAAATATGGGACTTTCACCAAAAAATTTCAAATATTTTTCTCTTCCATATTATGTATTAAAATTATTTTTTGAATCATTATTAATATTTTTCATGAATTAATTGATTTTGTATTGGTTTTTAATTGCTTAAAAATATTTTTAAGTGTCCAAAAATTATGAAATTTTTTCTCCAAGGTCCTTTGACCTTGTTTGACCTATGATAAAATCTCATGGCCATTTCTTTGGTGTTTTCATGAGACTTTAGGATTTGGACAAAACATATTTGAATTTAATGCATTATTTTATTATTTTTAATTGAATAAACGCCATTTTAATTGTGTTGACCATTTGTATTGACTTAATTGAGTTTGATTGTTTGTTGTTGGGTCTTGGTCAAGGTTGATCTGACTTTGTCAAGTTAATATCATTGGATTTAGGGGATTGATGGAATGTACATTCCATCTCCCAAAATGAATGAATGATATTAATTTGGTAAAAGTCCTCCTTTGACCAATTTGTGATCTCATTCATCCCTCTTCCTCTTCATCTAATTCCCCTTCTTCATTCATTCATTTACATTTGGCCTATGACATCTCAAAATCCTAATGCTAGTTGATTGAAAAATTGACATGAGTATGGATGAGATTAGGCCACCTCTTTTGCATATTTTCTGTGTGTGGTATGTTTCATGAGCATAGTTCATAATACTATGTCTCCAACATGCATTAACACCAAAAGTTTATTACCCGGCCTCAAATAGTTGTGACTTCTACATAAGTCCAATTACGATAATGTAATTTACTTTTAGCACTTTATTTCATTTTCCATTGTACATATCATTCTAATTGTTTATGATAATGCAATTTTCACTTTGTCCATTTGAACCATATTGTGTGATATATTTTGTTTGAATATACTTTGCTTGTTTGTTTGGTCTTTGACCATTAATGTACATAATAACCACAAAAACCATAAAAAAACTTTTAAGTGGACTCTTGGCTTGTTCTTGGACAAATGGACTTAGAATCTAGGAAACCTCCCTAAGCTAAAGGAGTTGTCCAATGCCAATTTGTAAAGAGCCAAGTGCTTGTAATTTGAAATTCATCTGATACATCTTTGAATATCTCTCTTAGTTCATCTGCAACATGATCATTGTGAAGCTGTTATTTTGAACCTGTGACTTGTGGAATTCATCTGTTACATGGGCTATTTCTGAAGAAGATCATCGAATGAATAAGCTTGGATGAGGCCATCTTTATTTGATGCCTTGCTCTTCAAGATAATAGAATTGTGCATTTGTGTGTTCCTTGATCCTAAAATGTCCAAGGGAATTCTGGGTTTCTATTGACAATTTTATCTATTGGATTGCTACCTATTTGGTCAGATCTTTTGAACTTTAAACTTTTAAATTTTTTGCATAGGGTAGTCTCTTCATCTTCTCCCTATTTCTTTAATTTCCAAATCTCTCCCTCCATCTTCAAAACCTTCTTTGTGTGAACTACTTTTGTTCTAAACTTTGACCACTTTCAAAAAAAGATAGAAACTTTGGCCTTATGCCATTGCACTTTCATACTTATTTTCTTAAATAAAACATGTGAATAAACTTAACCATACTTGATTTACACTTTCAAAAAAGCCAAAAAGAACTAACTCATTCAAATAATTTTAGGCCTTTGTGCCTTTCAAACTTAATTTTTTTGTTAAAATCAACACACTCATTTTGAAATTTTTAGCACGAACAATGAGGTTTTGATCCCTCATTTTTATGTTGGTACGTAGGCACAAGATCGAAGGTCTTGTCAAACGCAAAAAATATAATTGATGAATTCTTTTCTCATCCCTCCATTCTATTTGTTTGTAAACATCACTTTGTACAAAATACATATGCACACAAAAGGGGCTCCCTAGGAGTACCTAGGACACTTTGGGTGCTAACACCTTCCCTTTGTGTAACCAACCCTCTTACCTGTGATCTCTGACTTTTATTAGTTTTTATTTGAAAACTTCTTACTATTTGGGTTTTGTTTGTACTTTTCCCCTTTCCCTTGGAAATAATAAAAGCGCGGTGGTGACTCTTGTTAATTGATCTCTAGCTTGTCAATAGCTTGATGATCAGAATTTCCCACTACAGACCCCAACAAGGCTATTCTTGCCCAGTAACCGATAATGAATACTCCCTCCTAGTGTTCCTCAACGATTCATCCTTGATATGTTCATCCTAACCGATGGCAGATGTTTCTCTCTGTCAGATCTTTATTATCTCCTTACCCAGTAACAGGTAGCAGATAATAGATTGTTGCTCCTCTTGTGTTGAAGTTTGTTTCTTCCTCAGTTGAGTTGAGTGCACATTTCGCTAGTGAAATCGCTTTTCCCTGCACGAATCGAGTACTTCAGTTTTATCCTGACTTACTCTTATCCCTTGCAGATGTTTTGCTTCCCTGGTTGAGTCTTTCCATTTTGGATGGAATCCCTCTAGTCCCCCAGTAGTTTTAAGTTGTAGCCTGGCCTACGCATAATTCCTTTTATTCCCCCCAGAGTCTCTGTCACCGCAGTGAGTTTTCCTCATGGAATGCATTATGCTCCTGCGGATTTTCGGTCTCTCTGATTTCTTTTTCCTTTGTGGCAATATTTTCCCACAGAGCGTTAGCTTTTTCATTCAATCATATGCATCATGAGGTCTCTTAGGGACAAAAATTTGTTTCTATATGTTGTTATTTAAACCCATTATACTGAGTCGACGTGAAGATTTAAACCTTCGCCTCCTCAGTTAGAATGTCCTTAAATAGGGGCAGCCGTAACACCCCAATTTTGGCCCTAAGATCCCTCATGCAATTCCATCATAAGCATTAGCATTGGGATCATATCTTGGCATCCTCCTTACCCCTCCTTTCGTTGGGTTTGTTTTAGGAGAGATCACCAAGCATCTTGTGATTATATCATACTTGTATATTATCACTTTACTAACAAAAAATACCAAAAATATGTCTTTGCATCTATCTAACTCTTTTGTAGGTAGGGGCATGATTCTCATTGATTCATCAAGATCACATCTAGGGCTTGAGACCCTCATGAACAAAGAGAAAAAGTCCCATTGATTACTACATGTTATATTGATCAAGTTTTCTTCAAGAGTTTGAGGGTGATTTGCCTTGGAAACCCTAATTTGACTGGGTATCTTGAGTAACTTCTCCAACAAGCTGTCTCACCAATTGATCCAATTTATCAAAGGGAACTTAAAATTTCATCATACTATACATATATGATCTACCATGAGCCAAGAAAGTCAAGAGAATTGGAAATTAGCAAGGTGGTTGATGGTGGTTGGCCAGATGAATTCATCTAATCAAAACTGGGTCTCCCCAGACCCTATCTCCTACAATTTTCACCATATGAAAATGATTACAAGAGAAAACTTACTCTAAATGACATTATAAACAACTTTTCAATTGAGACCTAGAGCTATTTTTTCTTGGAAAATCATTTTCTATGTTGAAACATTATAGGTCATTTTGTCTAAACCCGAATTTGAAAGTCAACTTTCCAAGGCCATAACTTGCTCAATTTTTATGAGATGAAAGATTTCCAAGTCGCACATTCAAATTAATCGTGTCTAATCCAACTTTTATGTTTGGAGTGGAAGCAAATTCAACTTTTTTGAGCATGTGATATGAGGCTACATTATAGGTCACTTTTGACCTGTACCATTGATCAAGTGATTTTTCCAAACTTCAAAAATGCATAACTCTATCATTTCAAATCCAAATGATATGAAATTGGTGACCATTTTGAAGTTCTTTTATAGAGCTACAACTTTGATGAAGGCAAGTTTCTGATTTGAATCTCCCATAAAAAGTTAAGCAAGGTGGAATATTGAGACATATGGCTTGACACTTAGAAAAATTTGATATGTCAAAAATTTCCAAATTTCCACCTCAAATTTCTCCAAGTTCCAAGCTCCAAATGAAAAAGTGTTGAACACCAAATTTGTTCCTCTTGATCTCATCTTTCCAAAGTGCTCAAATTCATTCATTTTGGATTAGAAATGCATAGGCTGCGCATGGCTTAAACATGCTGATATCATTTGGCATGGATCAATCTTCAAACATCAATGTACATGTGCCTTGAAATCCAAGCCTACTTCAACACATCTGATCTTCAATTATGGACTTCCAACCATCATTTCATGGGCCTATACGCGCCCATGCAACATTATATTACATTTGCCAAATTTGGAAAGTGAAAGTGAGTCTGCAAATATCACATGAGTCATCTATAAATAGAGCTTCATTTGCTCAGAAATGGACAGACAATTGCGCCAACTTAGATCCCCCATTGGAAACCCTCAATTCTCAAGGGATAAGCCTGATAAATTCATTTGAATTTGAGCTTGAATCTCCACTATTTTGGAAATTAATTCTCCAGGAATCGATTGCTTCTAAACCACTTAATCCTTCTCCTGCAAGCAAGTAGAGTGAGTCCAAGCACAAGCAAGATCAAGATCCATCGAGTTCAGACCTCCATTGAAGGTAATTTTCAGAAATTTTAAACTCTTCGGTTCTCTCAAATTCTTGCTAAATTCTATTGATTCTTTGGTTGTCTGAAGTCCTACCAATGTAGGCAAGAAGATTGAGTTGCTTTGAGGTCAAATCGAAGCAACTTAGTTAATGTACCTCAAATTATAATTCCACATATCTCTCAATATACTTGGAATTGGAATGAATGGAGGTCAGATTCGAGCTCAGTGCCATTTTTTCTTTAAGATCATGTCCTTATTTTGCTTTTTGGTGATGGTTCATGTTGACCAGTCCGGTGAGGTTCAGCGGAGAAGATGACCGGAGCTCTGGCACCAGTGGTGACTTGGCAAGGCTGTGAACCATATGATCCATGTATCACGTTCTAATCCTGGATGTTGCTTTTAATTACCATTGGTACAGTGCAATTGGCTAATTTGCATGTGGAACGCGCGCTTTGGATCATCAGATCTGCCACCTCAATAAATGAGGGAGATCTGATGGTCCACGTGATTTAGAATTTATGAATTTTTGTTTTAATTTCATTTTCTTCAATAATTCATATTAAATTCAATATTGATCCAAAAAATATGAGACTTTCACCAAAAAAATTCAAATAGTTTTCTCTTCCATATTCTGAATTAAAATCATTTTTTGGATCATTATTAATATTTTTCATCAATTAATGGATTTTGCATTTGTTTTTAATTGCTTAAAAATATTTTTAAATGTCCAAAAATTATGAAATTATTTCTCCAAGGTCCTTTAACCTTGTTTGACCTATGATAAATCTCATGGTCATTTCTTTGGTGTTTTAATGAGATTTTAGGAATTGGATAAAACATATTTGAATTAAATGCACTATTTTATTAGTTTTAATTGAATAAATGCCACTTTAACTTTGTTGATCATTTGCATTGACTTAATTGAGTTTGCTTGTTTGTTGTTGGGCCTTGGTCAAGGTTGATTTGACTTTTTCAAGTTAATATCATTGGATTTAGGGGATTGATGGAATGTACATTCCATCTCCCAAAATGAATGAATGATATTATTTTAATAAAAGTCATCCTTTGACCAATTTGTGATCTCATTCATCCCCTTCCCACTTCATCTCATTCCTCTTCTTAATTCATTCATTTCATTTGGCCTATGACATCTCAAATTCCTAATGCTAGTTGATTGAAAAATTGACATGAGTATGGATGAGATTAGGCCACATCTTTCGCATATTGTTTTTTGTGTGTGGTATGTTTCATGAGCATACTTCATTATACTATGTCTCTAACATGCATTAACACCAAAATTCTATTGCCCGACCTCAAATAGTTGTGACTTCTACATAAGTCCAATTACGATTGCTTAACATAGCGCTAAATTTTTGACACAAAAGGCATAAGCATTCTAGTTAGTGATACCGTAAGTCTCCCATCTTTCACAGTATTGTGTGGAAACTTGGCCTTCTTTCCTTCCTTTGGAAGATGTTTTGGTTCAAGGATCCATGCTTGTGATAAGTGGGTTGAGTGTTCTCCAAAGAATGTCTTGAAAAAAGAAAAAGCAAAACAAAACTAACCTCTAACCTACTAACTATTGACTTTTAATTTCAAGTTTTTATCTTAATGCAATTTACTTTTAGGACTTTATTTCATTTGCCATTGTACATATCATTCTAATTGTTTATGTCAATGCAATTTTCACTTTGTCCATTTGGACCATATTGTGTGACATATTTTGTTTTTATATACTTTACTTGTTTGTGTGGTCTTTGACCATTAATGTACATAATAATCAAAAAACCATAAAAAACTTTTGTGTGAAGAACCTCCCTAAGCTAAAAGGACTTGGCCAATGTCAATTTGTGAAGAACCAAGTGCTTACAATTTTAAATTCATATGATACATCTTTGAAGACCTCTCTAGGATTCATCTGCAACATGATCATTGTGAAGCTGTTATTTTGAACCTGTGACTTGTGGAATTCATCTATTACATGGGCTATTTTTGAAGAAGAGCATTGAATGGATAAGATTGGATAAGGACATCTTCATTTGATGCCTTTTCTCTTCAAGATGATATAATTGTGCATTTTTGTGTTGCTTGATCCTAAAAGTCCAAGGGAATTCTGGGTTTCTATTGACATTTTTGTCTATTGGATTGCTACCCATTTGGTTAGATTTTTTCAACTCTAAACTTTTAAATTTTGTGCACAGGGTAGTCTCTTCATCTTCACCCCATTTATTTAATTTAAAAAATCTCTTCCTCCATTTTTAAAATCTTATTTGTGTGAATTACTTTTGTTCTAAACTTTGACCACTTTTGCAAAAAAATAAATAGAAACTTTGGCCTTATGCCATTGCATTTTCAAACTTATTTTCTTAAATCAAACTTTGTGAATAAACTTAATTATACTTGACTTAAACTTTCAAAATGCCAAAAAGAACTAACTCATTGAAACCATTTTAGGCCTTTGTGCCTTTCAAACTTAAATTTTGTTAAAACCAATGCATCCATTTTGAAATTTGTAGCACGACCTACGAGGTTTTGATCCCTCATTTTTATGTTGGTACGTAGGCACAAGTCCGAAGGTCTTGTCAAACACAAAAGTATAATTAACGAATTCTTTTCTCATCCCCTCATTTTATTTGTTTGTAAACATCACTTTGTACAAAACACATATGCACACAAAAAGGGCTCCCTAGGAGTACCTATGACACTTTGGGTACTAACACCTTCCCTCTGTGCAACTAACCTCCTTACCTGTGATCTCTGATTTTTATTAGTTTTTATTTGAAAACTTCTTACTATTTGGGTTTTGTTCGTACTTTTCCTTTTTCCTTTGGAAACAATAAAAGCGCGGTGGAGACTCTTGTTAATTGATCTCTAGCTTGTCAATAGCTTGATGATAATGAATTTCCCTATTTTTTCATCTTTTTGGCTTTATCTTATAGTGGCGGCCTGCTAGTCCACGTATTGGTAATAGCCACCTTACTCTTGGGCTCACGTTTTTACCCTTGTTGGAGTTCAAAACACTACTCTTTGGTTTAAACCATACCTTCTATCACACTTTTTTTCATATCCCACTTCTAGTTCCCTGAACTACGGAGCTCTAAATTCCTCACTGCACTATGAGGATACGTAGACATGAGGGCCCCAATCATCACCGAGCACTTTATCTATTTCTTTCTTTTTCCCATTCTTTTGCAAGTAATCTTAAGATCACACCTATTCGAGCGAGAACAATCAAAATAGTTCCCATGGAGTACCATGGATGTTTTGGGTGCTAACACCTTCCCCTTGCATAACTGACTTCCTTACCCAATATATCTCTTTCCCCCGGGTTTTATCGATGTTTTCCCTTTCCTCTGGGGATAAATAAAGTTCGATGGCAACTCTATTGTATGTTCGAGCGTGCGATACGTTTGGGTATATTTCCGCTAACTTCAGCTGGCGACTCTGCTGGAGATACTTTGCTACTTGGAGTGCTTCCTAGTCTCTAAAAGGAGTCGAGCCTAGTTTAGGTTGTTCCCTTGCTAGCTAAAGGTGCTTACCTTATAGCTTTACTCACTTTTATTTATTGCATTTTTATTTGCCTTATGTTATGGATATATCTATTGCGCTGTTGTTGGGATGGGTTAGACTACATGAGAGGAAAGCACTATAATTGAGCTTAGTATACAAATAGGTTAGACTCGTGGATAGTCGTGTACACCTGTGTTTCACGCGTTAGGTGTGACGAGAACCACACCCAGACTTGATTCACTTGGAAGTACTTTTGTCCTGTGAGTATTCACTACGACAGGGTATTTCTATTTCGAGTTGATGACTTGGGAGACCTTCTAGGGACCACCTTGGAGCATAGTCCACACCTGTGAGGGGGATATGGAATTTTATTGCAGGAAACCATAGACTTCACCTACCTTGATACTCATGTTACGTCGAACTTTTGAACTTGCAACATGTGGAACTTACAGATTGTCCAGGGCTTACCTGAGTTTCAAATCCATGTGACTTATTATCATCTCATCATTATATTATCATTCATCATGACCAAATTTTTGCATATGCATGTCTTTTCCAGGAATCCAAGAGTCCAGTCTATTTACCAAGCATTTGAAGTAAGGTATGACTCCCGAGAGAAAGAGCATCCACAATTACAAGTTTGTGGAACCTCAGTTGGCCGTATTAAGGGGACTTAGGGCATACTTAAATCTGACACACAAAGACTCCTTCAAGGAAGCTTATGGTAACCTTTTGGGTATTCTAAACACCAAGGTCAACATCACCGTTGTGCACACCTTGGTGCAATTCTACTATCCACCACTAAGATGCTTTGCTTTCCAAGATTACCAGCTAGCGCCGACATTGGAAGAGTACTCTCATATTCTAGGTATTAGGATCAAGAACCAAGTGCCCTCCTGTAAGACCCTAATTTTGACCCTAAGATCCCTCATGGCATCATTACATTGCATTTGCATTGCCTCAAGGATCATGAGCATCTTGGTTCCCTTTGCCTTTGGGTGGGACCTCTTGTGAGTGGTTTGAGATCACCAAGCATGCTTGAATTGTATATCATTGCTTTTCTCATTTTTATTAACTCAAAATCACAAAAATATGTCACTAACATCTCTTGTTTATAGCTTGAGCAATCACAAGGTCAAATGCTTCCAGGAGATCCTATGTGCAATGATATGGTCAAGAGGAGATGGAAGCAAACATGGAAATGGTTCCCAAAGCTCTCATCCATCAAATATGCCTCCCAAGTATCTTAATTCATCATTTTGATCAAAGTAAAGCAAGGGGTTTGAGGCTTGTTTCCAAAGAAAACACTAATTCATTTGTTCATCAAATATGCCTTACTCATGAAGCAACCTCAACCTTTGGTCAAAAACAATCAAGGTAAGTTATTTAAATCATCACTTCATTCATATTTGAACTCATTTGAGTGTCCTCAATCATCCATTCATCAAGATATAAGGTGTTGACTTGAGAAGTTGATCAGTCAAATCATCTGACTATTTTGAAATGCACTGAGACCTAACTTTATATGTGTTGGTCAAATGGAGATGACCCCAAGCGAAAATATGTTCTTAAGGACAATATGAATAACTTTCATGTTCATCAAAAATCGATTTTAAGCTTGGAAGATCATCATCCATTCCAATACATTATTGGTCATTTTGACTGAAACCCTAATTTTAGGTCAACTTCCCAAGAACATAACTCATTTATTTTTCATGATTTTGAGGTGGGATCAAGTGAATTGGAAATCTTAATGTGTCTAATGCAAATTTTATGTTGAGAAAAATTTCAAAATCTCAAAAGAAATACATGTGATAATGCAAAACATTATAGGTCACTTTGGACCAAATTCATTGAAATGTGAAAAAGTCCAACTTCAAGTGCCCATAACGTCCTCATCAAAACTCTAAATGATGCAAAATTTAAGTCCAAATTGATTTTCTTGAAAATATCTACAACTTTTATGTTGAAGATTTTATCATTTGGAGCTTTCATCATTGAGACAGAAGGGCTTGAACATTGTCCAATTTTGGAAATTTCACATATGCATGTTTTGCACCCTACACTTCAAGCTCAAATTTCATTAATATCCAAGGTCCAAATGAAGTTTTTATCAATATAACATTTGTTCCTTATGCAAAGCTTTCCAACCATTACCCATAAGCCTATGTTTGAATTGTGGAAATATCACTTTCGAATAGGAGAACTTTTAGTGCATTTTTGAGAAACTTGATTCAATTGCCATGCATGATCCATTAACATCCAATCTGCACGTCCAATTCTTATTTGGTGATGTATATCAATCAATTCCAATCTGAATTGGGCCCTCCATGCCCCTGTACAGGCCCATGCATGGAGGCCCTCTTCTCCCATGCACACGAGTTAGCTCATGCATTCAGCCATCTCCATCTATAAATACCATGCCATAGCTTCACAATTCTTCAACCTAATGGCGCCTAAAACCCTCCTGAATTGAATCCACACCCTCAACCAAGGTACTTTTCACTTTCTTTCAAAAATTTCAGATCTGAAATTCAATTGCATTGATTAATTTTTAAGATCCATAGTTCCTAAACCTCTTCACCTTGGTCCATTGAAGCTTCTGTTTGCAAAAGAGCTCAAAGATAGTGACTCCATTCATCTCAATTTCAAGGTTTTACTCAACTGCATTTTTCTTCGAAACAGCTCATATATTGCCCCATTTGCCTTGATTGTGTGTGATCTGAAGTCCTCTGTATAGAGGCATCATTATTGTGTTCTTAATTTTTGAAATCAAGCAAGTTCAGTTGAACACCACCAAAGTTCCATATCTGATTTCTCTCTCAATAGGGATCTAGAATGGAATTGAGTGGCATAGGAGTGATGTACATCAATTCACCTTTCGAACGGTACCTATATCGTGCGTTTTGGTGCATATTTGAATCTCTGTTATTTTTGGCCTTCGTCGGAGCTAGCCGGAGAAGACGGTGGCGCTGGCCACCACCGGTCTCCAGATCCAATCGTGGCCCTCCATTTTCATTTCCAGATCTAATCCAAGCTGTCCAAACTTATGACTTATTTTAATACTCCATGTGGTTCAGTTGACTGAGGAACACGTTGGGCGTGCGCTTGTGGATGCTTGGATCTGCCAGCTCAATTAATGAGCTCAGATCCAAGGGCTCACGCTTTTCCATTATTTTTAATTCTGATTTTTATTTCCATTTCATTTTTTAATTCCATTTCATTTTCTAAAATTCATATCTCTCTTATTATTGGTCCAAAAATTATGGAACTAATTGCATTATTTCTCTTTTAATTTCTAGTTTCTAAAAATGATTTTTAATATTTTTTATTTTATCATTTGCTATTTTTTAATAATTTTCTCTTTTCTGGTTATTTTTAATTCATTTTAAATAGTTTTTGATATTCAAAGAATACAAAAATATTTTCTCAACCTCTTTGAATGATGATAGATCTATGAAAAATATTCTCATCAATTTATTAATTGATTTGAGATTTATTTGAGATTTTAGTTCAATTAGGTTATTTTTATGCATTTTTAATTGATTTAAAATAGTTTCTTACTTTTAAAAAATGCTGAAATTTTTTGTCAAACTTTGTTTGACCTTGTTGAACTAGGGATAATTCACTTGGACTTTTCAAAGTTGATTTAAAGTGAATTTGAAGTTTGACCTTTCTTTAATATTTTAATTCAAATTTTATTTTAAATATTAAAAATGCCAAAAATATTTTGTTTATTTCTTGACCTCCAATCTTCATCTTGCTTCTGTTTTCTATTGTTTGACCTTGATCTTCCATATGTTTGGTTAACCTTTGTTGATTGGTACATTCCTTTTCATTTAATGCACTTTAATTTTTCATTTCTATTCTTTATCTTCTTCTTCTTCTTCTTTTCTTTTTTTGATCAATGAGTTAAAGGTTGATGGTTAGCATTGATTAGGGACGTTTAATCTTCCTTGATTCAAATCTAATTCATCTTGATCAATGATCAAGTGAATGGCTTTGCATTAAGGATGGATTGCTTTCTAAATCATGCAAAGGACCTAAATCAATACAAGATCATTTCTCATCTGCTTTTTGGCATGGCAAGTTGTTGGAGTTTGATTCACTAATCAAGACCTCTAAATTGTGTTATTGCCTATATTATTATTGACCGGCCTTAGATACTTGTGAGTTCTACATAAGTCCAATTACGATTGCTTAACATAGCGCTAAATTTGCCTTATGGCACACTAACCATTAACACTAACCATTAACCATTAACATTTACTTCTTGCTCTTTACATTTATACAATTTACTATTCTTGTCCATATTATTCATTTGCTTTTCCCCTTTTGTTCACTTGAGCATATTATTTATGTTAATGCAATTTGCCTTTTGCTCACTTGAGTACATAATTGTGTATATATTATTGTGCTTGTGTTTTGTTTTGATTGTTGTGGACCAAATGCAAAAGAAATGGACAAGTGGACTTAGTTTCTAGGACTTTCCCTATGCAAATTGGAGTAAAAGGACCTTAATGTTGAAGATAGACTAGAAGGACCAAACCTCTAAACTCACTCTTGTCCATTCTTGATTTATTTCATGGAACTTTTGATGTGTGTGCTTTTGTGCTAGGGAATTCTATGAGAGCTCAAATTGAAGAACCATTGCCATGTTCATCCAAAGTGAAAGATACAAGATACATTGAGGAGCTCCTAAGAAGCTTGTTTGATTGTGTTGTTTTCTTGAGCTTACTATTATTTTGCTTGCATGTTCCAAAGGATGGGAGCTACTTGGATCATCAATATGATCTCAAGAGAGGAACTCCATTTGTGGTCTTGTATCTTATCCCTTATCTCTTGTATGATTAGGACTTTATCCATTCTTCTTCTTCCCTCCACTCTAACCCAAGCCAAAACTTTTGTGCAAACATTTAACATTTCTTTTCAAACATTAGAAACCTAAGCCTTATGCTTTTGATCTTCAAACTTTCTTTTCATAACACTTATTTTGAATTGAACTTCTAAGTCAACTTTGACCATATTTTGTTCATACCTTTCATTGGTAAATACCACTCATTCAAATGTTTTTTTGTGGTTTCAATGGCCACCCTCTTAATCAAATTTTTCATAACCTTTAGCTATTAGGTTTGAGTTATCCTTGAGGTAGATGTAATACTCACCTATATCCTTAGTGATGGACAATGAGTCTTCCATGCTTATTATAGGGTTAACCCCTCACTAGAATGTTGAAGCTATCCTCACATGGTGGATTTGTGGTTTTAGGTTGAGTTTTCTCCCTTGGATAAGAAAAGACCTTAAGGCTTTTGGATCAATCAATTCACCAACTCATTTTGAGATTTTTACCCCGAACTACGAGGTTTTGATCCTAATCTTTTTTAAGATGGTACGTAGGCAATGAGTTTATCCATCCAAACACAAAAATGTAAATAACTTGTATATTCTCTTCTCATCTCTTCAATCATGTTTTCACAAACAAATTTTCTCAAAAACACCAACCTTACAACAAATATGAAAAGGGATCCCTAGGAGTACCTAGGATGTTTTGGGTGCTTAAAACCTTCCCATTGCATAACCAACCCCCTTACCCCGATCTCTGACGTTTTTACTAGTTTTTGATTCGATAAAACTTTTAGGTTTTTGTTCGCTTTCTAACCATTCCTTTGGATAAATAGAAGTGCGGTGGCGACTCGACTTGTATGGTTTACCTTGGATTTAGTCAATATCTCTAATGGTAATGAATACCCCGCTACAGAAAAGTGGCGACTCTGCTGGGGAAAAATTTGCCTAGTGGGTTTTGCCTACTTTTCATATTTGTTGTATTATATTGTATATTATTTTGTGGCATATTTTTTGTGCAATTTAGGATTACTGTATTGTATGTAATGATTGAATTGCTTGAATATTAATTCCGTATGCTTGGTGATCTTTGTGAGATGAGTTCTATACCTGAACTCGAGTGCACTTACGATAGGAGAATGGCATAGTCTCGTTAACTTGTGTGGAGTTATTCCTTAGCAAGTTGACTTGCAAGCCCATTCACTTGGTGAAGGTCATGTTGGGATCAATAATGTCACACAAGTAGTTGTGGTTAGACATTAGTCTTTCCAATATAGACCTTAGAAGCCAAGGACCTTAGTTTACCAAGCCCATCTTGGCCTATTTTTAGGACGTAGTGCAAAAGTCGTTCAAGTGTAAGATTTGATACGATTGTTAGGTGATACTACACTCATAAGAGTCTCTCTTGAGAATATTTTTGGAATACGAGTAGTCGTTTATCCGATAATATCCGAAAGATGGGATGATGACTATGGGAACCTCTTGTAGAACATGTTTGGCAGGTTTACACCCTAGTACACTCCCTTTGGGTGGTTCTTAACCAAGACTCCATGCTCGTGACTTGCAACAAACCCTTGATTCATGGTTGATCCGTTCTTGTATCCTTAATATCAATGGAACTTGGGTGTTGATAAGGTGTAAACCATAATCCACCAAAATGGATGATTGATATTAAGGATGACTTGATCCATCCCATGACCTTTGTATGGTGTGTTTTGCTTGATCCTTGAGTGTGATTGTTGCATCCATGCATTCATGCACCCATTTGCATCCATATCATCAATAATGAGAAAAAATTTCAAGGAACTTAAGAGGTCTATTTGCAAATTTTCAGACATGGAAAGACAAAGAAGGAATACGAAGAAGTACAGATTCAGACAACCCGACTTGAAAGAGCTAAGGAATTTGACATCCTATGTACTAGATCCCTTGGGTTTCAAGGCTCGTTATGGGAAGCTTCTAGCTATTCTGACTACTCAAGTGGACGAAGGTTTGATGAGTGTATTGGTGCAGTTCTATGATCCCTTGTATCGTTGCTTCACATTTCCGGATTTCCAGCTGCCGCCCACACTTGAGGAGTATGCCTATCTTGTGGGTATACCTATCCTAGACCAGTTGCCGTTCAGTGGCTTAGAGAGGGTTCCTACTTCTCAAGAGATAGCTGATACGTTGCATATAGATGAATCTCTGGTTGGTGCTCATATGACTACCAAAGGTGGAATTCAAGGTCTCCCTTTTGAGTTCCTCATCGTTCAAGCTACTATGTATGGGAAGGCCATGAGTGAGGACGCCTTTGAGGCCATATTTGTACTTCTCATCTATGGGCTAGTGTTATTCCCCAACATTGACAAGTTTGTGGATGTGAACGCTATTAGCATTTTCTCTACTCTTAATCCCGTTCCGACTCTGTTGGGTGACACTTACTTCTCTTTGCATATGAGGAATGCAAAGGGTGGTGGTACCATTGTATGTTGTTTTCCTCTGTTGTACAAGTGGTTTATTTCGCACTTGCCGCAGACGGCCACCTTCAAGGAGAACAAAGGATGTCTACGGCGGTCCACGAGACTTATGTCACTCACTAATGATGATATATTTTGGTACTACCGTGTATATGTTGGTGTGCAGATTATCGACTCTTGTGGTGAATTCTCCAATGTGCCTCTTCTTGGTACATGTGGTGGGATTAACTACAACCCTATTTTGGCACGTCGTCAGCTTGGGTTCCCCCTAAAGGATAAACCTAATAACATTCTGTTAGAAGGAGTGTTCTTTCAGGAGGGTAAAGATCCCCAAGGCTTAAAGGGAAGGATGGTTCACGCTTGGCGCAAGATCCATAGGAAGGGAAGATAAGAGTTGGGTCCGAAGAACTATATTGCTTTGGAACCCTATACCTCTTGGGTTAGAGGGAGAGCTTCCGAGTACCTCATGCCTTACGAATATCCAAGACCTACACATTTGGTTGTGGCTTGGCCTTCAACCCTCCCTGATCAAAGAGTAGAGGAGTTGAGGGACGAAGACCGTTCACGTGCCTGGATCCGTGAACGAGAGGAGTTGCTTCAGCAGATTAGAGAGAAGGATGCTTTGATAGAGTTTCTCGAGCACCAGGTTATTGATGAGCCTGATGATGCATTGACCTCTCTTCTTCCTCAGTCTTCCAAGTTTTGGAAGAGGAAGTATGATCGAATCGCCAAAGAGAAGGCATATATGGAGGCAACCAATGAGAGGGAGGGGAAGAGGCTTCGTGCAACTTATCTTCCAGTATCCAGAGCTTTAGATGATTGTTTCTAGGGTTCCATAGGATGTTCATTTTCCTTCTCTCTTGTATTGTATTTGGTTACCAAGACAGTACTTCTTTGGTGTAAAAATATTTTCCAGATATTATTGATGTGATATTTCCATATATGTCTAAATGATTAATGCTCTTAAAATATTTGCAAATAGAGCTCTAAAAGGGAGAAGAATTATGATGTGCAATCTTGAACTCATTGCGCAGCTCTTTCATCATCTTATTGTTCAAGTTAGATCCATTATTAGTAATGATCTTGTCTGGCACACCATAACGACATATGAGTTGGTTCTTGATAAACTTCACGACCACCTGCCTGGTCACATTCGCATACGATACCGCTTCAACCCATTTGGTGAAGTAATCAATGGCTACGAGAATAAAACAGTGACCGTTCGACGCCTTTGGTTCAATCATGTCAATCATGTCAATTCCCCACATGGAGAAAGGCCATGGTGAGGAAATAACATTCAGAAGTGTCTGGGGAATATGAATCTTGTCCGCGTAAATCTAACACTTGTGGCATTTCTTCACATATTTGCAGCAGTCAGACTCCATTGTCAACCAATAGTATCCTGCTCTCAACATCTTCTTTGCCATGGCATGTCCATTGGAATGAGTACCAAATGAACCCTCATGGACTTCAGTCATCCATAGTTCTGCTTTGTGTCTATCCACGCATCTGAGCAAAACCACGTCAAAATTCCTCTTATAAAGCACATCACCATTAAGGTAGAAACTACCAGATAATCTCCTCAAAGTCTTCTTATCTTTAACAGATTCCCCAGGCGGGTAAGTCTGACTCTGAAGAAAACACTTGATATCATAGAACCATGGATTATCATCTTTTACTTCCTCAACTGCAAACACATGAGCTGGTCTATCCAAGCGCATCACGGTAATATTGGGGACTTCATTCCAATATTTCACCATAATCATTGAAGCAAGCGTAGCAAGAGCATCTGCCATCCGATTCTCATCTCGAGGAATATGATGGAAGTCAACCTTAGTAAAGAAAGTTGAAATCCTCCTCACATAATCTCTGTATGGGATGAGGCCAGGCTGATTCGTTTCCCATTCACCCTTAATCTGATTAACAACAAGGGCCGAATCACCATAAACATCAAGATGTTTGATCCTAAGATCAATACACTCTTCCAAACCCATAATACAGGCCTCATACTCCGCCATATTATTCGTGCATTTGAAAGCTAGCCTTGCTGTAAAAGGAAAATGTGTGCCCTGAGGAGTAATAATCACTACCCCAATACCATTTCCATACTAATTTACAGCGCCATCAAACACCATACTCCATCGGGTACCAGGCTCTGGTCCTTCGTCGAGCGTAGGCTCATCACAATAGTTCATCTTCAAATACAGAATCTCCATATCAGGGAAGTCGTACTGCACAGACTGATAATCTTCAATTGGTTGATGTGCTAAATGGTCAGCCAAGATACTACCTTTGATGGCTTTTTGAGCTCGATACTCAATATCATACTCAGATAACAACATCTGCCAACGGGAAATCCTCCCAGTTAAAGCAGGCTTCTCAAAGATATACTTGATTGGATCCATTTTGGATACCAACCAAGTTGTATGATTCAACATATACTGGCGTAAACCCTTAGCAGCCCAAGCCAAAGCACAACATGTCTTCTCAAGCATTGAGTATCGAGGCTCACAGTCAGTAAACTTCTTACTCAAGTAGTATATTGCATACTTTTTCTTCCCTGATTCATCTTGCTGACCCAATACACATCCCATGGAATCATCAAGCACAGTCAAGTACATAATAAACGGTCTCCCTTCAACAGGCGGAGACAGAATCGGAGGCTCAGACAAATACTCTTTAATACTGTCAAAGGCCTTTTGGCAATCCTCGGTCCAATCATGACGCTGATCTTTCTGGAGGAGCTTGAATATAGGCGCACATGTGGCAGTCATGTGGGATATAAATCTCGAAATGTAATTCAAGCGGCCAAGAAATACTCGGACTTGCTTCTCAGTTTTGGGCGCAAGCATCTCTTGTATTGCTTTGACCTTGGAAGAATCAACTTCAATACCTCTTTCACTGACAATAAAGCCCAATAACTTCCTCAAACACTGAAAAAGCTTCAACAAGTGTTCTACATGTTCAACTTCCGTTTTCGACTTTGCAATCATATCATCGACATGCACCTCAATCTCCTTGTGCATCATATCATTAAACAAGGTAGTCATAGCTCGTTGATACGTGGCTCCGGCTTTCTTCAAACCGAAGGGCATCACTCGATAACAGAATGTTTCCCAAGGTGTGATGAATGTTGTCTTCTCCATATCCTGGGTGCCATTTTAATCTGATTATAGCCGGAAAATCCGTCCATAAATGAAAAGACATTGAATTTAGCTGTATTGTCTACCAACATATCAATATGTGGTAGAGGAAAATCATCCTTCGGACTAGCTTTATTCAAGTCACGGTAATCCACACACATTCGGACTTTTCCATCTTTCTTAGGTACATGCATAATATTGGCCACCCATTGAGGATATGTAGAAGTCACCAGAAACCCCGCATCAATTTGCTTATGAACTTCTTCTTTAATCTTCACTGCCATATCATGATGAGTTCTTCTAAGCTTCTGCTTCACATGTACACACTCAGGCTTTAATGGCAAGAAATGTTGCACGATATCAGTATCTAGACCAGGCATGTCTTCATACGACCAGGCAAAGACTTCGACATATTCTCGTAGCAACTCAATCAACCCTTTCTTAAAAGACTCTTCAAGGAGTGCCCCAATCTTCAATTCACGAATGCAGTCTTCAGACCCTAAGTTGACTTTTTCCAGATTCTCAAGATGTGGCTGAATGATCTTTTCCTCGTGTTCAAGCAGACGGGTAATCTCATCAGGAATCTCTTCAACATCATCTTCTTCTGCCTCAAATACAGGGAACTCAAAGTTGAGAGATGGTGTTGGATCATTATGTTCAATGGGTTTGATTAACCTGCATAATGATTTTGAGTATAAAAGAGATTTCAGAATTCAAACAAGGCAAATCATTATGCAGATGAAAAAGATTGATTTTTTTTTTAGGTTTTTATAGCGATCACCAATTTCATGCAAAAAGAAAAAAGGAAAAATAATTTGAAAAAACAAACATTTAACATGTGATTATTGAATGAATATCATTGTATTAATCAAATTGTGCCAACAACGTCTTCACTTCTCCTTTTGGCATAGGAGAAGGGTTTTCAAACAAAATGAACACATTACATTGACTTATGGATAACTGTTGGAACATCAACAGCGACCCAATTATTGCAGATTCCGCCAGGTATGACAAAGTTGCCAAGGTCTTCCTCTTCATCATCTTGAACAATGGCAGCAGCTTCCTGATCTTCAACAGTGTGGATAAAACCTCCACTCTGGAAAAGCTCATGATCATTGGAAACACCAGAAGAATACCCTATGCCATCTCGGGACTTGTTATCTTCCAACTTGATCATTTGCCCCAAACCCGTAGTTGCACCATGCTCAATGGCTAACTTTGCATCATTATAGGAGACAAATGAAGAAAGTCCTTTCCTAGAAGGCCTAGCAATAGAGAAGGCTTGGAATGGAGTCCCAACCTCATCCTCAGCATCAATATAGGAGAAGGAAGATAAATGACTGACCAAAAGAGCCTTCTCTCCCCCTATCACCACCAACTTTTTGTTCTTCACGAACTTCAACTTTTGGTGTAGGGTGGATGTCACGGCGCCTGCCTCGGAAATCCATGGTCTACCAAGCAAACAGCTGTAAGATGGATGAATATCCATGACCTGGAAAGTGATCTGAAAATCACTAGGTCCAATCTTGATCGGGATTTCTAGATCGCCGATCACAGTTTTGCGCGATCCATCAAACGCCTTCACTACCACTCCACTCTGCCTCATGGGAGGCCCTTGATACGAAAGTTTAGCAAGAGTGGATTTTGGCAACACATTAAGTGACGATCCTGTGTCCACCAACACATTGGACAAGGCATCATCCTTGCAGTTCATTGATATGTGTAAAGCCAAATTATGGTCTTTTCCCTCCTCGGGAAGATCAACATCACCGAAGCTCAAGTTGTTGCAAGCGGTTGTGTTTGCAACAATGCTATCAAACTGTTCTATTGTGACATTGTGGTCCACGTATGCCACGTCCAACACCCTCTGCAAAGCTTCGTGGTGTGGCTTAGAATTCATCAACAAAGATAACACAAATATCTTTGATGGAGTTTGTAGCAGCTGATCAACAACATTATATTCACTCCTTTTTATGAGCCTTAGCATCTCATCACTATCCTCTTTCAAAATGCCAGACTGGCCAACCAGGATAGGAGTACTATTATTCTTGACAGCAACAGGGTCAACAACAGGAACATAATTTTTTAAGAAGAAGTCCCCATGGGACCGACAGGATTAATAACAGTTCTCTCCACGACGTCTTCATGGGGTTTCGGCTGTGCCGAGAAAACACGATCACTACGGGTCACACCACTAACATATGAAATGCTTACAACAGAGGTTGAGGGCAACAACACCTCCTTCCCATCTTCTAGCATCACAGCGTTATGTTGGTAAGGAACGATCTTGTCTGACACATACGGGATGGGGCCCGCTGGCTTTATCACAAGAGCTGAAGATACCTTCTTCTTGCTGCCATCATACTTGACAACAACAGGTTTAGGAATTCTAAATACAGGGGTGATAGCATCGACTTCATCCTCATTACGATTCTGAAGTATCTCAATCATCCCTTGATCAAGCATCTCTTGGATGTCCTTTCTTACTTGACGACATCCTCTCTCATTGATAGTGCACACCTGGCACCTATCATGGTCATGCTCGTAATGACTATGTTCACACAACAGCTTATGCATCTCGACCAAAGATTGCCTTATGTCCTTCACATACAGGACATTGTATTTCCCAGGACAACCCTGGACCATGTTAACAACTTCTTTCCCATGCTCGGGCAATGGGTTCTTCTTCACGTTTGGACCTACGTCCTCAAAAAACAATATCCCACTTCTCACAAGGTCTTGCACCTTGGTCTTCAATGGATAACAGTTCTCCACATCATGTCCGGGAGCACCGGAATGATACACAGAGTAAAGCTCTGGCTTATGCCACCACTGAGGGTTGGTCGGTACAGCAGGAGGATCTCGTGGAGTTATCAGCTTCCTATCTATTAAGGAAGGATAAAGCTCAGCATATGTCATCGGAATTGGGTCAAAAGTTACCCTCTTCCTCTCGTAGTTGCTGGTGCTTGTGTTATTATTGTTGCGAGGCTGGTAAGCCTGTTGTTGTTGATGATGTTGTTGTTGTTGTTGTTGTTGTTGAACTTCTCTAAAAGCAGGTGCTATATGAGCCACCTGGTGTTGGTTGACGGCAGGACGCACATCCTTCCTCCTTACAGAGGGCCTTCTTTTAATATAAGAGGATACAACATGTGTCTCTCCCTCCTTCTTCCTAGCAAAGCCTCCATACTTCTTTGCTGAGGAACCATCATCTTTGGATAACCGGCCTTCACGGACCCCTTCCTCTAATCTCATCCCCATATTCACCATTTCGGTGAAGTCTGAGGGAGCACTGGCGATCATTCTTTCATAATAGAAAGAGCTCAAAGTCTTCAAGAAGATCTTTGTCATCTCCTTCTCTTCCATGGGTGGCACTATCTGAGCTGCCAATTCTCGCTATCTCTGGGCGTACTCCTTGAAGGTCTCTTTGTCCTTCTACGACATTGCCCTTAACTGGTCCCTGTCCGGAGCCATATCCACATTATATTTATACTGCTTAACGAAGGCCTTGCCTAAATCGTTGAAAGTGCGGATGCTTGCACTCTCCAACCCCATATACCACCGGAGCGCAGCACCTGTCAGGCTATCCTGAAAGTAGTGGATCAACAGATGGTCATTATCAATCTGCGTTTATATCTTGCAAGAATACATCACAAGATGGCTGAGCGGGCAAGTATTTTCCTTGTACTTTTCAAAGTCAGGTACATTGAATTTAATAGGGATGTTCATGTTGGGCACTAGGTACAACTCAACAGCATTTTTCCCAAGAAGTCCTTCCCTCTCAAAGTCTTCAGTACCTTGCGTAGCTCAAGGAATTGATCTTTCATCTTATCCATCTTCTCATATACGTCCGGGCCCTCAGACGGCTCGGAATGATAGATGGTGTCTTCAACACGGGGAATGGTGTGCATAACGGGAGGTGGCACAGACAGGACCGGGCTGGATGTCGGCAGAGAAGTGAAAGTAGGAGCAAAACCCTCTAGTATGAAATTGGCAGGCATTCCCCAAGGGAACCCGACTGGCATAGACGGAGCAAAGTGGGTTGTTGCAGCAGGCACAGTTGAAGTCGCTATCTCAGAAATGACCGTCCTCGCGGGAGGAGTTGCAGGAGTTGGTGAAGCTTGGCTTTGTGCGGCCAGGACTGACTCCATCATGGCAGTCAGCCTAGCAATCTCTTCTTTCAAGTCCCTGTTCTCTTGCTCTAGATGCTCCATTATCCTCGGATGATTGGCTCTAGTATTATACCGGTGCGTCAGCTTGTCTTCAAAATAAATGAAGAGCAAAGAGTTAGACCACTGATCAAGAGCTCGGAACAAAACCTGCTTATGCATATGATGCATGCAATGTTTGTGCATATGGTTTGTTTTTTTGTCAGAGGAACCTTTTAGAGATCTATTTGCAAATATTTTGAAAATATTTAACTTTGAAGACATATATGGAATACTCATAATAATAATATTTGGAAACTTTTTACACCAAAGAAGTAATACAGTTTTGGTAACCAAATACAATACAAGAGAAAAAGAGAATGATCATCCTATGGATCCCTAGAAGCAATCGTCCAAAGCCTTCGAGATCGGAAGATAAGCTGCATGAAGCCTCTTCACCTCTCTCTCATAAGTTGCTTCCATGTTGACCTTCTCCTTGGCAAGTTGATCATACTTCCTCTTCCAGAACCTAGATGAATGAGGAAGAAGAGAAGTAACCACATCATCAGGCTCATCAATAACTTGATGCTCTAGAAACTCTATCACTGCATCCTTATCTTTGAGCTGCTGAAGAAGTTCCTCATGCTCACGAACCCATGCACGGGACTGGTCTTCATATCTCAACTCCTCTACTCCTTGGTTAGGGAGGGTTAAAGGCCCAACCATAACCATAGGGGTAGGTCTCGGATAATCGTACGGCATGCGGTACTCAAGATCTCATTCCTCCCTTTCCTATGAACTTTGCGCTAGGCGCAGACCATCCTAACCTTCAAGTTCTAGGGATCTTTACCCTCTTGAAAGAATAAGCCTTCCAACAAAACATTGTTAGGTTTATCCTTTAAGGGGAACCCAAGCTGACGGCGAGCCATAACAGGGTTGTAGTTAATTCCATCACATGTACCAAAAAGAGGCACATTGGAGAACTCACCACAAGAGTCAATAAGCTGAACGCCATCATAAACACGGTTATACCAAGAGATATCATCATTAGTGAGAGACATAAGCCTCGCAGACCACCGTAGAGATCCCTTGTTCTCCTTGAAGGCAAGCGTTTGCGGCAAGTGCGAAATAAACCACTTGTACAACAGAGGCAGACAACACACAATGGATCCACCACCCTTTGCATTCCTCATATGCAAAGAGAAATAATTTTCACCCAACAGAGTCGGAACAGGATTAAGAGAAGAGAAAATCCTAATAGCGTTCACATACACGAAGTTGTCGATGATGGGGAATAACACTAGCCCATAGATGAGAAGTACAAATATGGCTTCAAAAGCTTCCTTACTCATGGACTTCCCAAACAAAGTAGCTTTGGCAATCAGAAAATCAGATGGGAGACCTTGAATTCCACCTTTGGTAATCATATTAGCAATAATGTCAAATACATCCACATGAAGCATGTCGGTAATCTCTTGAGAAGATGGAATCTTCTCCAAACCACTGAATGACATTCGGTCCAGAATAGGTATACCTACATGATAGGCATACTCCTCAAGTGTAGGCAAAAGTTGGAAATCCGGAAAAGTGAAGCACCGATACAAAGGATCGTAGAACTGCACCAACACACTCATCAGACCCTCATCCACCTTGGTAGAAAGAATAGACAGGAGCTTCCCATGGCGAGCTTTGAACTCCAAAGGCTCTAATACATAAGATGTCATACTCCCTAACTCTTTCAAGTCGCGTTGTCTGAAACTGTACTTCTTCGTATTCCTCCTTTGCTTATCCATGTCTGAAAATTTGCAAATATACCTCTTAAGTTCCTTGAAAACTTTTCATTGTTGATGATATGGATACGAGTGAATGCATGAATGCATAAATGCAACAATCACACTCAAGGATCAAGCAAGTCATGCCACACAAAGGTCACGGGATGGCTCAAGTCATTGTCAATATCAATCATCCATTTTGGTGGATTATGGTTTACACCTTGTCAACATCCAAGTTCCATTGATATTGAGAATGTACAAGAACGGATCAACTGCGAATCAAGGGTTTGTTGTAAGTCACGAGCATGGAGTCTCGGTTAAGAACCACCCAATGGGAGTGTACTATGGTTAAACCTGACAATCATGTTCTAAAAGGGGTCCCCATAGTCATCATCTCATCTTTCGGATATTATCGGATAGAACGACTACTCGTATTCCAAAAATATTCTCAAGAGAGACTCTTATTAGTGTAGAATCGCGTAACAATCGTATCAAATCTTACATTTGAACGACCTTCGGACTACGTCCTAAAATAGGCCAAGATGGGCTAGGTATCTAAGGTCCTTGGCTTCTAAGGTTTATATTGGGAAGAGTAATGCCTAACCACGACTACTCGTGTAACATTATAGATCCCAACAAGACCTCCACCAAGTGAATGGGCTTGTAAGTCAACTTGCTAAGGAATAACTCCACACAAGTTAACAAGGTTATGCCATTCTCCTATCATAAGTGCACTCGAGTTCGGGTATAGAACTCATCTCACAAGAAACCACCAAGCATACAAGCAATTAATATATCAAGCAATTCATACATTACAAACAATACAGTCATCCCAAATTTGCACAAAAATATGTCACCAATAAATATAAACATACAACACACATAAGCAAAAGGTAGGCTAAACCCACTAGAGAATGCTTCCATCCCCAGCAGAGTCGCCGCTTTTCTGTAGCGGGGTTTTCGTTACCTTTAGGTTTATTGACTAAACCAAAAGTAAACATACAATTCGAGTCGCCACCACACTTTTATTTGTCCAAAGGAAAGGCTAAAAAGCGAACAAAAGCCAAGTAAGAAGTTTTATCAAATCAAAAACTAATAAAAATGTCAGATATCTAGGTAAGGGGGTTGGTTATGAAATGGGAAGGTTTTACGCACCAAAAACATCCTTAGTACTCTAAGGGAACCCTTTTTGCAAATATGTGTTGTAGGTTGGTATTTGTGAAAATATGTGCAAAAGGATTGGAGGGATGAGAAGGGAATAAATTATATTTACAATTTTATTATTTGAATGGATGAACCCATTGCCCACGTACCATCACAAAGGTAGGATCAAAACCTCGTAGTTCAGGGTAAAAATCACAAGGATTGGTGAATTGATTTGGTCAAAAGCCTTAAGGTCTTTTGTTATCAAACGGAGAAAACTCAACCTAAACCAACAATCCACCATGTGAGGAGAGCTTCAACATACTAGTGAGGGGTTAACCCTATAATAAGTATGGAAGACTTATAATCCAATCACTAAGGATAAGGTGAGATTCACATCATCCACTATGATAACTCAAACCTATGACTAATGTTTATGAAATGGTTTTAAAGAGGTGGCCTTTGGAACCACAAAAAACAACTTGAAATGAGTTATATTTACAAGTTAGATTTATTTACAAAATGAAGTCAAAGTTGGATTAAGATTTATTCACAATGAGTATTTATGAAAAATGGTTTTGAAAATTCAAAGGCATAAGGCCTAGGTTTCTAATTTGAAACAAAGTCAAAGTTTGAAGAAAAGATTTTGGGCTTGGGTTAGAGTGAGGAGAAGAAGAGAAGGGCTAGTCCTAAAGCATACACAGATAAGAGGAAGAAGATAAAACCCTTGGAGTTCCTTTTCTTGAAATCATAAAGATGATTCAAGATGCTCCTTTCCTTTGGACTTAGCAAACACAATCAAGCAATCAAACAATTTGGATTCAAGCTCCTAGGATCTCCATTTGGCTTGTCTCTCTTAACTTGGTTACTCATGACAATGGTCCTCGTTACTATCTCAAGATGGAATTCCTATCACACAAGAGCAAACATCAAAAAGTTCACAACACAATAAGAGGAATGGACAAAGAATAAGTTTTGGAAAGGAAGTCTTTTGAAGTCAATTTTGAGATTTAGCATTCTAAAGGCATGAGGCCTAGTTCCTCTTCAACAAGTTTAGCATTCTAAAGGCATGAGGCCTAGTTGCTCTTGAACTCCTTTAAGCATAGGTATGTCCTAATTCTAAGTCCTTTCTCCTTTTTGCACTAGGTTCACACAAAACAAAGACAAAACAACCACAAGACAACAATATATTTATATACAATAATGAGCTCAAATGAGCAAAAGGAAAATGACATAAACATAAAATATGTGCTCAAGTGAGCAAAATGAAAAAGGAAATATGAATAAATGAGCAAGAAATAAATTTCATTAAAAGTAAAGGGCAAGAAATTAAATGCTCAAATTAAAGTTAGTAATTAGTATGGTTATGTTAGTTTGTCATAAGACAATGTAGCGCTATGTTAAGCAATCGTAAGTGGACTAATGTAGTAGTCACACCTATCTGAGGCCGGTCAATAAAACTATAGGCAAATAAACACAAGTTAGAGATCATGACTAGTAAGCCAAGCTCCATAAACTTTCCATGCCAAAAGAAAAGAGAAAGGCCTTCTCTGGACTTTAGGTTTTTTGCTTGACCAAGAAGCAACCTATCTTGGACACAAAGCCACTCACTTGATCTTGGATCAAGTTGAGTTTGATTTGGATCAAATAAGGTTAAACTTCTCATTTGTCAAGACCAACCATAAGTCATTAACTCATTGGCCAAATTATGAAAAGAAAAGGGATGGAGATGAAATGGATGGAAAGAGAAATAAAGTATCAAACTCAATTGATCAAATGTGAACTAAGTCATCATCAATCAATGCTAAACAGAAGAGAAATGAAGATTACAAGTCAAAAAGTCAAACATATTTTTTTGGTAAATTTTGAATTAAAACTAAATGCAAAATAAAATAAACAAAATATGGTCAAACCTCAAATTTAATTCAAATCAACTCCAACAAGTCCAATTAAATTCTCATAGATCTAACATGGTCAAACAAACTTTAACAAAAATTTTCAGCAATTTTTGAAATCAGAAACTATTTAAAAACAATTAAAAACAATGAAAAATAACACAATATGAATTAAAATCTCAAAGAAATCTCAAATCAATTAAGAAGTTGATGAGATTATTTTTCATTGACTTATCATGATTCATAGGTGTTAGGAAAATATTTTTGGATTTTTCAAATATCAAAAAGTATTTTAAAATGAATTAAAACTATTAAAAACCAAATAATTCACAAAAAGTATTAAATGAAGTCACAAAAAAATTAAAAATCAAAATATAAAACTAGATTTTTCAAGAATTTTTTTGGCATTGGTCTCATATTTTTGTGACTTCAAATAAAATATTTATGAATTTTTGAAAATAAAAGGAATTAAATGAAATTAACAGAAAATAAGAAAAATAGCAAAAATGTGCAGCCACAGGATCACTTCATTAATTGAGGTGACAAGGCATCAGGGGCTCAGAGGCGCGCTCACATGGTGTACTAGAGTCAAGCGCGTAGCACAAAGATTTAAAATAAGTCAATACATTAGACGCGTGAGATTATAACATAACAACATGATCCAATGGCACTGAAGCAAACACGTGGGAATGGTGATGGAAACCACCATCTTCTCCGGCGATCCAACAAGATCCGGCCACCACGCGCAGGAAAACAAAGTTTAATGAAAATGAAAACTAAGAACATCAAAATGAAGCTGAGGTGATGTACATCACCCCTGTAACCATGGATCATCCTCACAGTTCATATTTAGAGAGAAAAGTGAGCTTGGAGATCATGGTGCATGAACTGAAATGGCACGATTTGCAAAATTAAGACCACCACTGGCCTGCCTCATGCATGAGGACTTCAGAAAATAGCACAAACCAAAGAAATTCACATTATATTGCAAGATCTGAATCAAAAAAAGTCTGAGGTTCTACCTCTGAAATGAAGCTTCAAACAACACGAATCCTTCAAGCTCTTGATATACCCTTGCTCTGGAAGTGTGATGGTGATGCTAGGTTAAGGAATTGAGCTTTGAAGATCAACTGATGATGTTGAAATTCAAGCTTGAAAGAAAAATAGAAAACTGAAAATTCCTTCAGTGAGGGTTTGGATTTCAATTCAGCAGCAATTCAGATCTCCACTTGGTTTCCATTTGAATGAGAATGTACTCTTATTTATAACTGAAATGTGATGCAAGACAATGCTTCCCTCGTGTGCATGAAGTTTGAATCCTCCTTGCATGGGCCTGTACAGGCGTATGTAAGGTCAAAGAATGAATGAAAATCCATGCTGAGATCAAATGGAAGTGAATTGGACGTGCACAAGGGACTGCACAAGCTTGCACATGAAGTTTTAATGTGAAATACAAAAAGGAACCTAAATAGAAAGCTCTTCGAAACTCCCACATGGAAAGTCTAAAAAAATAATGTGAGTAATGTTTGGAAAGCCCATGAAATAAGGAACAAAAGTGATGTTGGGCAAAAATTCATTTAGGGTTTAGAACTTAATTAAAACTGGCTGTGAAAGTTTGGGTACAAAACATGTCTAAGTCTCCTTTGAAAATTTTCACTAAAAGCAAGCATCTTCAAGCCCTTCTGTTTCAGTGAGCTTCACATCGAAAAACTTCCAACATAAAAGTTGTAGATATTTTCACGATGATCAATTTAGACTTACATTGTGCATCATTTGGAGTTTTGATGAGAAAGTTATGGGCACTTGAAGTTGGGCATTTTTCAAATTCAATGATTTAGGTCCAAAGTGACCTATAATGTTTTGTATTATCACATGTATTTATTTTGGGATTATGAAATTTTGTCCAACATAACATTTGAAATAGACATCTTAATATTTCCAATTAATTTGGTCTCACATCAAAATCATGACAATTAAGGAAGTTAGGTCCTTGGGAAGTTGACCCAAAATTAGGGTTTTAGTCAAAATGACCTATAATGTTTTGAAATGAATGATGACCTTCCAAGTTTCAAATAGATTTTTTATGAACATTAAAGTTGTTCATATGGTTCTTAATAACATTTTTTCTCTGTAGGTCATCTTCATTTGACAAACACATCAAAAGTTGTATCTTAGTGATCCTCAGTTTAGTCAAATGACTTGAATGGTCAACTTCTCAAGGCCAAACTTCAAATCTTGATCAATTAATGATTGCGGATCCTAAAATAGGCTCATATATTCATAAAAGTATGAATGAAAGAACTTCCCTTGATTAAATTTGATCATAGGTTGAGGTTGCTTCATGAACAAGGCACAGTCAAAGCACATTTGAATTAGGGGTTCCTTGGGAAACAATCCTCAAGCCCTTTGGGTTATCTTGATAAAATTGGCAAAGTGAGATACTTGGGAGACATATATGATGATTAGGAGCTTTGTGGACCATTGTCATGCTGATTCTCATCTTCATCTGGCCACTTCATTGAGCTTAGAAGCTTCCTAGGAGCATGGGAGCACATGATCACTTGAGCTTCAAAACAAAAAGAGTTAGTGACATATTTTTGTGCTTTTCGTTAGTAATAAAAATAAGAAAAGAAATAATATACAATACAAGCATGCTTGGTGGTCTCAAACCACTCACACAAGTCCCACCCTAGGGTTAAGGAGCCAAACATGTTATGACACTTGAGGCAATGCAATGAGCAATGATATGATACCATGAGGGATCTTACGGTCAAAATTAGGGTCTTTCACCTACGCTTGTTGGTTAAGATGTCTTTGAGAAATTTGGCGTAAGATGGAATTTGGGTGATGGCTTCGGTGAAAGGAATCTCTACATGAAGCTTCTCTATTACTTTTATAAATTTTTGGTATTGGTTATTGATTTTGGTTTGTTTAAGTCTTTGCGGATATGGGATTGGTGGTTTGTACGGGGGAGATGGTTTGTAAGTTTTATCCTTGGCTTCTCCTTCTTGGTCGGCTTGTTTTTCGGGTTCCACTAGTTCCTCTTCTTGGTTGGTAGGTATATTTTCTTTAGAAGTTTTGGACTCGCTCATTGAATGGGTTATGAGGCCCTTTGTAAGCGGTCCCACTTCGTAATGAGATAGCGTTAGCTTTCCCTCGAGGGTTGAGTTGAGGTTGTCTAGGGAATTGTCCTCTAGGTGTAGTTTGTGGGGCTTGGTTTTGTGCTACCTGTGAGATCTGGGTTTCAAGCATCTTGTTGTGAGTGATTATCTGATCAACCTTGGTCCCTAATTGCGTTATCGGTTCATTTACGTGAATGTTCTGGTTTAGGAATTATTTGTTTTGCCGAGTCTGGCCTGATATAAAGCTCTCCATGATCTTCTCAAGGTTAGGCTTCTGAGGCACAACTTGCATAGGTTGATTTGGTTTTTAGGCTTGATAACCTTGTGGTCTTTGAGGTGCATAATTTTGGATAGGGTTCTGGTTTTTATAGGAAAAATTCGAGTGATTCTTCCATCCAGGGTTGTAAGTGTTTGAAAATGGGTTACCTTGGGCGTAATTCACTTGGTCGGTGTTCAGGTCGTTTAAAAGGTTACACTCTGCCGATTAGTGTCCTTTAGATCCACAAAGTTCACACTATGTGTGGACTGCCGCTGCGGTGTTAGTGTTTGTAGACATATGTTCGACCTTAAGGGCTAAAGCGTCCATTTTCGCCTACATCATGTCCATAGAGCTTATCTCATGTATTCTACCTTGGGTCTCCTTTTTCTCTATTGATCCTCGTTCAGTTCCCCATTGGTAATGGGTTTGGGCCATATCCTCAATTAGGTCACAAGCTTCGGGGTAAGGTTTGTTCATCAGCGCGCCACCAGTGGCAGCGTCGATGCTCATCTTTGTGTTATAATGGAGTCCAAGGTAGAAGGTATGAACGATCAGCCATTGTTCTAGGCCATGGTGTGGACAGACTCTTAGCAGCTCTTTATATCTCTCCCAAGCTTCAAAAAGTGGTTCTCCTTGGTTTTGAGTAAATCTAGTTATTTGGTTTCGAAGAACAACAGTCTTACTGGGGGAAAATATCTAGCAATGAATACTCTTCTAAGGTCTTCCCAGGTAGTTATTGAGTTAGCTGGAAGTGAATCTAACCATGAACGTGCTCTATCCCTGAGGGAGAAAGAAAATAATCTTAAACGGATCGCATCAGGTAAAGCACCGTTGGATTTAAAAGTGCCGGCCAGTTGGATAAAGACTTTTAAATGTTGATTTGGGTTCTCAGTAGCGAGACCCGCGAATTGGTTCTGTTGCACTAATTGCAGTAAAGATGATTTTAGTTCGAAATTGTTGGCTAGAATGAGGGTTGGGCAAATTCCTTAAGAGGTCTCCGATCGCGATTCTCGGCCATAACTTTCTTAATTCGGATGAGTAAGAGGCGTATACAAGTGTAACGTTCGGGTTCCGCTAAAGGATCTACTAAATTTCCGGTACTACGGGTTCTTCGCATTTACCGGCTAATAATGCCTTAGTCTAAACGGTGTAACAACAGGGTACGACATTTGGCGAAGTTGATCCCCAGCAACGGCGCCAAAAACTTGATCGTTGTATTCGCAAGTGCGCGAATCGCGTCAGAGTAATATAAAAGAATATCGATCCCACAGAGACCAAATCGTCAATCTATCGATTACTATCGTTATGATGTTTATCTAAGGCGGTAATAAAGAGATATTGATGTTGCAAAATAACAGGAAATAAAGAAAATAATAAATACAGTGCAGATAAAGACAGGTTTGAATGTATTTCACGTCAGTTAAATGATGTTTCGATTGTCTAAATAGAACTACTTATGAGGCAATATTTTCTACTCTTAAAAAGAATCCACTTAACAGGAACTGTCGTTGTTGTGTATTCAGAACCGAGTTCACCCTTAAATTAATGCCTTTTATTGTCACTTAAAAAAGGTATGCAGAACGCTAAAGTGGTAAACTTATTTTTAAGAAATAAGACTCGTAAACTTAGTTGAAAAGTGATTTTGATTTGGAAAGTTTACCCAAGGAGTTTCCTGATTTTAAATCTATCAACGCGTCCAAAAACAGTTTCAAAAATCGTTTTTCCTTAAAGTGATAAAAATTCCTAGTTAACTAAGCCAGGGTGCTTTCGCACTCCTTGAGTAGTTAAAACTAACCAAGTTTGTTTCAGAAAACTCAAATTAAAAATCAAAACAGTCTTTAAAGCATTTCTACAGATTCAATATGTGAAACATCTCTTTAACCGCGATCCTACATTCTAACCTTTAAAAGATTTAGCCAGACATGGTAATACAAACAAACACAACGATATTGATCATGATGAAAAGTTGTTTTAGAATGTATGGCGTAAAGAACAAGTAAAGCGTATAAAGTAATTAAGACGAGCAATAAAGATAATGGCGAGAAATTTAAATAAAGTAAAGACAATGGCAGGAATTAAATAAAGTAAAGCGTACACAAGTAATTAAATAAAGTAAAGCGTAATGAGAAATTAAATAGAGTAAAGCGTGGCGAGAAATTAAATAAAGTAAAGCATGACAAGAAATTAAATAAAGTAAAGCATGACAAGTAAAATAAATAAAAGCGATTAAATAAGAACCTGCTCCAAACAGAGGCTTTAAATCTGGTACAAGGAAAATAAACCTTCGACTCTGAAGATAAAGACGACAGTAAAATCGAAGTGCTCCAACTCAATCTCACTAAGGTGCGATAACCCCCCGATGTGACGGATTACCGCTTTTACAGATGATAATATAGTCTTAGTGTTGTAAGCTAAGTTGGATCATTTGGAAATGAACTAGAACGACCTATTTATAGAGGAATTCAGCAGCTTGCAAAGACCATGGTGCCCTTCAACTTCTCCTTAGTGGGAACGTGAAATACAAAGGTGCCGCCCGCCACCCCTTCATGGCGCCCGCCATGTGTGGAAATGGGAAAGTTCATGGGATCGTGGCGGTTACCTCCTGGTTGAGGGCTGATGAGTCATGGCTTCCCCTATAGCGGCCACCATGCATAACGCCATGTGTACAATATTTGCCGAAAAACCCTAATTTTTGGTCTTTTTGCTTCGTTTCTTCTAAAAAGGTTCCGAAAGAGCTAAATATCTGAAAACAACATAAAAGAGAGCATAACACAAGCAAAATGATAATAAAGACCTAATAAACATGTGAAATCCGAGTAAAAAACACGGTGTGATTCAGTGTGATCAAATACGTAGGCACGATGATTCAGATTCTCCGCGATCTACCTTATTTATTTCTACCCGATTTGCTATCATTCATCAATCAATACCATCTTTTGAGATTAAATACATTTTCCCTTGGATTCCATGCACATCCTTTTAGGACGATATAGCGACAATCCATGTGTGAATCCAAGATGTTTGGCTACGAAACCAAAAACTCCATTCCTTCTTTTTTGGCTAACACGCATGTTTACTCTTTGGTTTAAAGTTTATTCCTTCATGGATCCAATATACCAATCTTCTTTGAGTTCAAATTATTTGTTTCATACAATTATATATTATTCCCTGTATTAAACAGCACTGCAGTCAACCCTTGAAGTTGTTTTAGTCTTATAAGTCCTTGTTGCCTAGGAAAATACCTCTTTGTTTCCACTGCAGTTATCCCTTGAAATTATGTTTTTCTTATCAATCCATGTTGCTTAGGAAAATACCTTTTGTTTCCACCGTTCTGTTGGTACAAGTTATACTTTTCATTACTTATCTCTCTCTTTGTTCTCGTGGTTCCATGAACTACTAATGCTCTGAATTTCTCATTACCCGATGAGAATACGTAGGCACAAGGCTTCGAAACCATGGCGAGCATAATCCTAATTATTCCTTCTGCCTTAGGGCACCACTCATATCTTTCATGAACCATCATTTACCTTAAATCATTGAACCATTCACTCCTTGTGATATACTATTATCTTTGAAGCAAATACACTATCTCTTTAAGCTCCATCTTATACCAGTTTGTGAACTAAGAGATGTTTGTGCTATGAAACCAAACACTTAATTCTCTTTGTTTTCGACAATACCATATATAGTGGCACCACACTTTCAGCTACCCACATATTGGTTAACGTCAGTTTTACTCTTGGGTTTAGATTTCATCCCTTTTTGGAGTTCAAGTCATAATCCTTTGGTTTATACCATATCTTTATCACAATTCTTTTCATCTTCCATCATTATTTCTATGAACCACGGAGCTCTGAATTCCTTATTGCACTATAAGGATACGTAGGCTTAATGGTCCTAATCCTCACCGAGCACTCTATCTATTCTTTTCTTTTTCCTTTATTTTTTTTTTCGAGTAACCTTTAGATATCACTCTCATTCAAGCGATAACAATCAAAACGGTTCCCATGGAGTACCATGGATGTTAGGGGTGCTAATACTTTCGCCTTGCATGACCGACTTCCTTACCCATATTTCTCTTTCCCCGAATTTTATCGGTGTTTTTCCTTTCCATCGAAAATAAATAAAGTTCGATGACGACTATGTTTTATATTCGAGCGTGCAATGCATTCGGATATATTTCCGCTAGTTTCACCAAGATTTTACCAATTCTCCTTAAAATAGGACCCTACAAAAGTCGAAACAAAACAATAAGAAGGGGTGCCTATTAACAAACCTACATGTGTAGAGAAGAGAGTGTCACCCCCCACTATTTATAGCAGAGTAAAATAGTTATTAAAGATATTACTAATGGCAGAAACATTAGATCATTTTATCCAATAACAAAAATAATTAACTAAAACACAAATTTGTGGATGTCTCGCATCTTGATTTTATCAATGGTCTTCTTTGATAAATTCATGCTTTCTAGATAGTGGTCAGTTTATATTTAGATACTCATGTCATATTTCTGATGCACTTCATCCAGGGCGACTTGTCAAACTTATGCTTCACCAAGTCGATTTATAAGACTACAGTGTGAACTTAACATAAATATTTATATTTAGCCATCAGTTAGTTCAAGCACCATATCGTCATATTCAAAGATCATATATATTCTTGATATCACGTAACAAATTGCTGCAATTTCAAAAGAAATTAGTACATTGTAACATTACAACGAAAATAATTAATTATTTGCATATCATCATGGTTTAGGAGAATCACATGCTTTATGTGGGTTGATAAATTGTAATCACCACATGGCCTAAGATTCAGTAAAAATTAGAAAACTAATATGTGCATCAAATAGGCCAATTGAAAATTAATTGGTCATAGGGGGATATAGGGTATAGAAAGCAAGTTAAACCTTTTAATATCATTTAATCAACACATTGTGAAATCATACTCAGTGAAAAAATGGCCACAAATGAAGCTAAAACATACACTGAATACAAACTTATCTTTTTCATGAATGATCATCACATATTAATTTCTAGCAAGTAAGTCCATTAATAGTGCACCTTGTGCAAGAGAAAGATCATCAAAACAATCTTATATATGCCGTAAAGCTCATCTCTCATATGACTCTAGACTCATCTTTATTTATCATCAAGGAAGCTAGACTTGTTATCATTTTACAAGTATCGCTAAATAATGAAAAAGGACTTTTCAAGGAAAAGTTGCAGCAAAAAGCATTTATCACCAATATCACATTGATTTAGAATTCTGTAAGAGATCCAAACAAGATGAATGATGGTATATTACACTGTAAGGTCAGAGGATTCAAAGGTCTTAGTAGGTATGTTACGCTGTATGATGGATATGACTTGTTTACTGCGGCGAGAAGCCCTACACGGTGGTGTTTTTACTATGGTTTAGAGGTACTTATCACGTGAGATGAGATGCCATGTTGATGAGTGGTGCTAGCCCAGTGGAAGCTCTCGCCCTTTGTTTGGACTATCAAGTGCTAGCCCTAGGGGAGACTTTCATCCCCTTCTTTGGCTGCTAGCCCCCCTTGGGTGCTATCCCTTTATTAAGTACTCCTTATTAGGGCCTAATAAAATATAAAACTACAATTTCTTCTTTGATTTTGTTGAAAATTTTGAATGTTGGAAAAATGACAAACGATTGTACCTTTCAAGCAATCGATTGCACCCTGAAACAATGTGAAATATTTGAACCATTGACATACCTATGCACTACAATTATTCACGTATATTTATAAAACCATTGCATAAAATCCTAGAGGTATTGTGGGATGTATTTAATCCAAAATTACATTTGATTTTAAACTCGCCTCTTTCGTTCACATTTTAAAACAATTCATTCAAATTTTAAGTGTTCAAAGTACAAAGTTTCTAGAAACGTTTCGCAACATAATTTTCATTTATCATTAAAAAAAAATCAATGATTTCGGCACTTAAGGTTCGTAAATTGTGAATTGTTTATTGAAAGGGAATATTAAAATTTCAAAATTTTAGAAAGTGTCAAAGATCATTATTTCTCAAAATATATTTGTATCATTACGTTGTAACTTGATCATCAAGATATGATGACAAGAATTTGTAGTAGAAAGTGGTGTACTTTCTCTAAGTGATTGTAAGAGAAAGTGTTATGCTTTCTCTAAGGATGGTGAAAAAGAAAATGATATGCTTTTTTACTAGTGTAAGAAGATTGTTAGAGAGTCTTGGTGTGATGTTGTACAAAGATCTAACATAGTAAAAATTCTTCACTGATGTAGCGGTAAATTCATGACCATCGAGCTATTGGTTAACTCGACGTCAATAAAACCAGAGTTGCCACCGCGCTTTTATTGTTTCCAAAGGAAAACGGGAAAAAGTACGAACAAAACCCAAAGATAAGAAACTTTTAAATCAAAACTAATAAAATGTTAGAGATTACAGGTAAGGGGGTTGGATACACATAGGGAAGGTATTAGTATCCAAAGTATCCTAGGTACTCCTAGAGAGCCCTTTTTTGTGTGCAATCGTTTTGGTCAAAAAGATGTTTGCTAAAAATATAGAGTGAGGGGATGAGAAAAAAAATCATTAATTATATTTTTGTGTTTGACAAGACCTTCGGTCTTATGCCTACGTACCAACATAAAAATGAGGGATCAAAACCCCATAGTTCATGGTAAAAATTTCAAAGATATTGATGGATTGATTTTAACAAAGGTTTAAAAGAAAAGGGCACAAAATGGCCAAAAGTTTAAATGAGGTTGTTAGTTCTTTTCGTCTTTTTAAATTAAAGTCAATATGGTTAAGTTCATTCACAAATTTGATTAAGAAAAAGTTTAAAAATTCATTGGTATAAGGCCAAAGTTTCTACTTATTAAAACATGTCTAAGTTTGAAATCAAAATCAAATAAGGTTTTAAAAAGAGAGTGAGATTTTGAAATTAAAGAAGTGGGAGGAGATGAAGGGATTACCCTAGACAAAAATTAAAAGTTAAGAGTTGAAAAGATCTGACAAAAATTAAAAGTTAAGAGTTAAAAAGATAAAAATGTCATATAGAAACCCATTTCCTTTGGACTTTTGAGCAAGCAACAAGCATAATGCAAACATTCAAGCAATCAATATGAGGACCAAGACATCAAATAAAGATACCCATAATATCCAAGCAAACATTCCAGAAGCAAGCAGTCTTTAAATGTCTTCAGAAGTATCAGAGGAAATATTCCTTTGTGGCAAACTCATAGAAACAATCATCAGATAACAATAATAATTATAGTATAACACTTTAAGCACAGAGACAAAGTGACAGATGAACCAAAGACACTCAAGGTTTACATCAGATGAAAGGCACAATCAAGGATAGCTCAGTCTCAAATAGTGGCATTGGCCAAGTCCTCAAAGCATATGGAGGTTGCCTATTCTAAGTCCAAAAGCTCATATCAAGTCCAACAGTCCACCAAGATATATTTTAAGGTTTTTTTTTGTTGTTATTAAGTATTTTAAGGCCCTAAGACCACAAACAGAACAATATCACAGGCACACAATATGTACAATCACAAGATATGGCTCAAGTGAGCAAAGTGAAAATGACTGAAACATAAACATTTTGCATGAAATGTAAATGGAAATGAATGATAAAGATACTGAAATTTAAATTGCATTAAGTACATGACTTGAAACTAAAGCAATATTAATAAGAAGTTAGTTAAATTTTAGTGAAGAGTTCAATTGTTTAAGTCATTCCTTGGAGAACACTCAACCATTCATTCACAAATATGAAGCCATGAACCAAAACATCATCCATGAGAAGGGCTCCAACTTGGATAAATCAACAAGTATGTCACTAGCTCTCATGAATGGAAAATAGGTCAAGTCTTCACACAATGCCATGAAGAATGGGAGACCTACAATCTCACTTACAAGAATGATATGCCTTTTGGGACAGATTTATCTCTATGTTAAGCAATCGTAATTGGACTTATGTAGAAGTCACAACTGTCTGAGGTCGGGCAATAATAATATTGTTGTTAATGCATGTTAGAGACATGGTACAAAGAACCAAGCTCCTAAAACATATCACACAAAAAAATAAAGTGGGAGGGACCTATCTCAATCAGGCTCATGTTGATTCATCTGACACAAGGTCATTAATGAATCAACTAGCATTTGACTTATAGAGAAATCATTGGTCAATGTTGGATTGGGGAAGAAGAGGGATGAAGATGAAGAGGAAATGGGAAATAGAAACCCAAATTGATCATAGGAGGAATTTCATCTGATCAATACTATCCATGCATTTTGAGGGATGAAATATACATTTTATCAACCCCCTAAATTCAATAGTATTCATTAAATAAAAGTTCAAATCAACCATGATCAAGGCCAAACAGAAAGTCAAACATCACAAAGGAAACCAAATGGCTCAACAATATTTTTAAACAATTAAACAATTAAAAATAAAATTAAAAATGAATTAAAATACATTTTTTAAAAGTAAAAACCTCAAATCCCTTCTAATCACCAAATAAATGGCCAAGGGATTTATCCTAGGTCAAATAAGGTCAAAGAACCTGAGACAAAAAATTTGAGAATTTTTGGAAAGTCAGAAGCATTTAAAAATATTTAAAAACAATTCAAAATCACTTATATCACAAAAAATATCAAAATTAAGCGGAAAAATGATTTCATTTCATAATATGAAAGAAAAATATTTAAAGATTTTTGGTGAAAGTTCCATATGTTTTGGATTAAAAATGAAATTTATATGAATTAAACAAAATAATCTGATTTAAAATAAAAATCAAAAAATGAAAATAAAAGGAAAAAACAAGGGTCATCAGATCCCCCTCATTAATTCAGGTGGCAGATCTGATGGCCAAGCGCTTAGGGTCCATGATGCGCTTCAGTCAATGTGTGGCCAAAGGAGTAATCAAAACCAATGGACCTGATTAGAACGATGGGACATGATCAGATGGTTGGGACGCTGTCAACACACCACCGGAGCTAGCGCTTCAATCATCTTCTCCGGTGGACCTCACCGGACTGGTCCACCACCAAAGTTCATGAAAATAAAATATGTGTACACTAATTTGAAGAGAAAAACGGCAGGAGTTCGAATTTGCCCTCAAAACTTTCCAATTCTCACTATATAGAGAGATACGTGGAAATGAGCTTGGATCATGATGAATTTTGATGTGGAAGTTGGAGGAATCAAACATAGTTGAAAAATTTCTAAGTTAAAAGTCAAAATCTTAATGAATTCTTGATCAAAAATGACAAATAAAGAACATGGGGATCCATATATGATGCTTAGAACCAATGTGAACATTTCCTTGATTGATCTCTTACATTGAGGGTCTTATACCCTATATATGAACTTGGTGGGGCACAGATGGACATACACACTACCTACAAAAGAAACAAAACTATACTAGATATATTTTTTATATTTTGGTTAGTAAACAAATAAAAATAAAGTATGATACAATTAAAAGTGCCTGGTGATCTCTCCCAATACAAATCGAATGAATGAGGGCTAAGGATGATAACAAGGTGTGATCCCAAAGCCAATGCAAATGATGAGATGTCATGAGGGATCTTAGGGTTAAAATTAGGGTCTTACAGCTGGGTGTGAAGAGACTGGACTACCCTTGATTGAAAAGGGAAACCTGGATATATGTTTGTGTCTTTTACTTTCTGCTATTTGTTTTTCTACACTTTTTTGTTCTAAGTTCATCATAGGAATTCGGGAAAACTAAAAAGAAAAGATCATATGCAAAATAAAAACAAAAATCTATAAAACCTAATTCACTCCCTCTTAGGTTGCACTTTATAGTTACAATTGGAGTCAGAGCATGTTAAGGTATGGTGGCAATAATAATTACTCCTCAATCTGGGTAGATATGACTTTCGTAAAACCACTTTTGGAAGATGGTGGCAGCAATAACAAACCTCCATGTTTCGTTGGTGAATATTATTACTTCTGGAGAATTTGCATGCAAATGTACTTAGAAGAACAAGGAGAAGAGATATGGGATGCCATTAAAAATGGACCATTCTTTCCTATAATTTTCATAAATAATATAGAGCGGCCAATTGTGAAAGGCTCTTGGAACAATGACGATAAGAAAAAAGTGTTGTTTGATAATAAGACAGTCAAAGAAATTTGGGATACATTGGAAGTAAAAAAGATCCAAACTAAACAATATATCTCAAGCATGTGATATGTTTAGAATGCATCTCGATGAAATATTTTTTTTATTTTAAAAAGGGATTTATACATTTAAAAAATCACTTGATAACAGCTAGAAAAATATTCACAAATGATGAGTTAAATCTCAAAGCCGTTATATCATTGACAAGAGTATCGCAACCAAAGGTACCAACTATATCGGAGAAGAAAAGTATTTCTAAAATATATTCAACAATATTGTTCAAAAACTTCAGGAAAATGAGTTAGAACTTGGAAGGATAGAAAATCATGAAGATCAAGAAAGTAAACCCAAAAGTACTTCCTTAAAGATGGAGTCAAAGGAAGCGATGCAATACGATGATTCTGATGACGAAGAAAAAGTTACCTTGTCAAAATGTTTGGAAAGTTTCTTCAGAAAGATAACACTATGAGATTTGGTAAAGGAAGAAATTTCTTCAAGAAAACGAGGCTTCAACCTCAAACCAGAATTTCACATGTTTCGAATGTAGAAAATAAGGTCATATGAAAGCATATTGCACATCTCTAGCAAAGAAAAATGGTTTCATAAAAAAGAAAAAATCCAAATCAAAGAAGGCCTTTATTTTAAGGGAGGACAACAAAGTAAGTTCATCTTTCGATTCAGAAAATGAGGAATGTGCAAAATTCGCATTAATGGCCTCACACCATTGAGATGACGAACATGATGTTAGTAATTTTGAAATGAATGATAAACCTTCATATGATGAATTGCAAAATGCATTTAGATAATTACATGAGTAATGTTTGAAACATTCTAGAACATGTTCAAAACAAAATAAAATAATTTTGTCTCTAAAAAGCAAAAATAATGACACTAAGTGGAATTAGACAAAGTAGAATGTTTAGCATGCATTAAAGGTCAATTACATGAATATAAAATTATTGAATTAAACCAAGTCATAAAGAAATATTAGAAAGGTCAACTTCTTTTTAAAAATGTGCTAAGTAGAAAAAGATATTCAAATGATAAATGTTGAATTGGATTCTATAAATTTGATAAATTAAGTACAAGAAAAACCACCTTTGTTAAGGCTAACGATAAATTCAACAATGTAGAACCAAAGGAAGTGCATGTTGTATCTCATCCTAAGAAGGCTAATGTTAGAAATAATGTTGATGGCTATAAAACAATCATGTCTTTAAACCTATATGTTTTTATTGCAATACAAAAGGCCACACCCTTAATGTTTGCTATATGAGAAACTATGGTGTTCCTACTAATGAGTATGTATGGGTTAATAAAGGACCTAACCAACCAGGACCCAAAGCACATTGGATACCTGTAGCGGTAAATTCATAATCATCAAGCTATGGATAAGTTGGACATCAAATAACAAGAGTCGCCACCGCGCTTTTATTGTTTCCAAGGGAAAAGGGGAAAAGTACGAACAAAACCCAAAAATAAGAAGTTTTCAAATCAAAACTAATAAAATGTCAGAGATTACAGGTAAGGGGGTTGGTTACACAGAGGGAAGGTGTTAACACCCAAAGTGTCCTAGGGAGCCCTTTTTGTATGCATATGTATTTGGTACAAAAAATGATGTTTAAAAACAAATAGAATGGGGGGATGAGAAAAGAATTCATTAATTATATTTTATGTTTGACAAGACCTTCGGACTTGCACCTACGTACCAACATAAAAATGAGGGATCAAAACCTCGTAGTTCGTGATACAAATTTCAAAGTGGATGCGTTGCTTTTAACAAAAATTAAGTTTGAAAGGCACAAAGGCCTAAAAATGGTTTGAATGAGTTAGCTCTTTTTTTTTGTTTTTTGAAAGTTTATGTCAAATATAGTTAAGTTTATTTACAAATTTGATTTAAGAAGAGAAGTTTGAAAATGCAATGGCATAAGGCCAAAGTTTCTATCTTTTTGCAAAATGGTCAAAGTTTGGAACAAAATAAGTTCAAACAAAGAAAATTTTAAAAGGAGGGAGAGATTTTGAAATTAAAGAAATGGGGAGAAGATGAAGAGACTAATCCTATGCACAAAATTAAAAGTTAAGGGTTGAAAAGATCTGACCAATGTGTAGCAATCCAATAGACAGGAATGTCAATAGAAACCCAAATTCCCTTGGACATTTAGAATCAAGCAACACTCAAATGCACAATTATATTATCTTGAAGAGCAAGGAATCAAATAAAGATAGCCACATCCAAGCTTTAGCCACTCCATGATCTTATTCAAATTACCCCATGTAACAGATGAATTCCACCAGTCACAGGTTCAAAATAACAGCTTCACAATGATCATATTGCAGATGAACTCAGAGGGATCTTGAATGATGTTTCAGGTGAAGTTTCAAATTGCAAGCACTTGGTTTCGTAGAAAGTTGGCATTGGCCAAGTCCTTTAGCATAGGAATGTTGCCTAAATTCTAAGTCCAATTGTCCAAGATCAAGCCAACAGTCCACACAAAAGTTTTTTAGGGTTTTTGTTGTTATTATGTACATTAATGGTCAAAGACCACACAAACAAACAAAGCATACACAAAATGGAATATATCACACAATATGATCCAAATGGACAAAGTGAAAATTGCATTAACATAAACAATTAGAATAGTATGAATAATGGCAAAATGATTAAAGACTAAAATTAAATGACATTAAAGTAAATTGCTTGAAATTAGAAGTTAGTTGCTAATGAGTTAGAAGTTAGTATTGTTTTGCTTTTGCTTTTCATTTTTAAGTCATTCTTTGGAGAACACTTAACCCACTTATCACAAGCATGGATCCTTGAGCCAAGACATCTTCCAAAGGAAGGAAAAAACACCAAATTTCCACACAATACCATGAAAGAGGGGAGACTTACAATATCACTAACTAGAATGTTATGTCTTTTGTGTCAAAAACTTAGCGCTATGTTAAACAATCATAATTGGACTTATGTAGAAGTCACAACTATTTGAGGTCGGGCAATAGAACTTTGGTGTTAATGCATGTTAGAGACATAGTGTAATGAACTATGCTCATGAAACATACCACACACAAAAAGAATATGCAAAAGAGGTGGCCTAATCCCATCCATACTTATGTTGATTTTTCAATCAACTAGCCTTAGGACTTTGAGATATCATAGGCCAAATGAGATGAATGCATAAAGAATGAGAATGAGATGAAGAGGGAAGGGAATGGATCAAAACTCAAATTGGTCAAAGGAGGACTTTTACCAAATTAATATCATCCATTCATTTTGGGAGATGGAATGTACATTCCATCAATCCCCTAAATTCAATGATATTAACTTGACAAAGTCAAATCAACCTTGACCAAGGCCCAACAACAAGAGTCAAACTCAAACAAGTCATCACAATTGGTAAACACAATTAATTGGCATTTATTCAAATTAAAAAGACTAAAATAAGATATTTAAATTAAATATGGTTGGTCAAATTCCTAAAACCTCATCAAAACACCAAAGAAATGGCCCTGAGATTTATCATAGGTCAAATAAGGCCAAAGGACCTTGGAGAAAAAATTTCAGAATTTTTAAAGACTTAAAAGTATTTTTAAACAATTAAAAATAATCACAAAATCAATTAAATCATGAAAAATATTAATAATGATCCAAAAAATAATTTTAATTCAAAATATGAAAGAGGAAATTATTTGAAATTATTTGGTGAAACTCTCATATTTTTGGGATCAATATTAAAATTAATATGAATGAATGAAAATAAAAGGATTAAAATGAAAATCAGAAAATAGCAAAAAAAGTGGACCACTTGATCTCCCTCATTAGCTGAGGTGGCAAATCAAGTGGCCCTCAGTGCGCGTTCCACAATGGACACTAGTCAATGCGTTGTAGGGATGGTAAGCAGAACCAACGCGTGAGATTAAAACATTTGAAAAGGATCTTGTGGTCTAGAGAGATGCCAACACATCGCCAGAGCTGTAACTCCGGTCTTCTTCTCCGGTGGACCTCACCGGAATGGTCCACCCTCAACCCTCACCAAAATAAAAAAGGAGGACTTGATCTGAAAGAAAAAATGGCGTAAAGCATGAATCTGACCTCAATTTTAACTAACTCCACATATATAGAAAGATATGAGGAGTTGAATTTTGAGGTGTGTCAACTGAGTTGCTTCGATTTGACCTCTAAGAAACTCAATCTTCTTGCCTACATTGGTAGGACTTCAGACAACCAAAGATCCAAGAGAATTGAGTAGAATTGAATCAGAATCGAAGAGATGAAGTTTTCTAAAAATTACCTTCAATGCTATGCAGTTCTTGATGTTTCTTGCTCCAAACATGATCTGATCACACTTGAGAAGCTAGAAGGAAGTGATTAAAGAGGTTGCAAGGCTTTGGATCCTGGAGTTCTTGAATCTCCAACAGTTGAGATTCAAACTTAAATTTCAAATTGAAATTCCTAAGGTTTTCCTTTAGAATGAGAGGGTTTCAATAGGGGGCAAACCTGGCGCGCAAAGTGTGCTTCAAATGAGCACAGAGGTCATGTATTTATAGCATGAGGGAGTGATATTTGCATACTTCAAAATCTGTCCAAAATTGGCAATGTGGATGGCACGAGTGCATCAGCATGTATAGGCCCATGATGCAATGCAATAAGGTCCAAAATGATTCCAAATGAAGTTTGAATGAAGCTTGAAGGGCAAAGCATTGTGAACTGAAGTTTGTGCAATTGATTCTTTCCAATGATGCAGCCCTATTAAAGCCATGCTCAGACCTAACAATCTTTGTCCAAAATGCATGAACTTGGGTTCTTTGGAAAGCTTGGATCAAGCGGAACAAGTTTGAAGTTGAACATTTTTTCATTTGGAGCTTGGAACATGGAAAATTTTGAGGTGAAAGTTTGGAAATTTCAACATGTTGAAATTTTTTCTAAGTGTCAAGCCATATACCTCAATATTCCATCTTGCTTAACTTTTTATGTGAGCTTCAAATGTGAAACATGTCTTCATCAAAGTTCTATCTCTTTCAAAGACCTTCAAAATGGTCACCAATTTCATGTCATCTAGATTTAGAATTATAGAGTTATGCATTTTTGAAGTTTGGAAAAATCACTTGTTCGATGGTATAGGTCAAAAATGACCTATAATGTAACCTCATATCACATGCTCATAAAAGTTGAATTAGCTCTCACTTAAAACATAAAACTTTAAGTAGACATCTTGAATTTGATTGTGAAACTTGGAAATATTTCATCTTATAAAAAATGAGCAAGTTATGGCCTTGGGAAGTTGACTTTCAAATTAGGGTTTAGACAAAATGACCTATAATGTTTCAACATAGAAAATGATTTTCCAAGCAAAACTAGCTCTAGGTCTCAACATGAAAGTTGTTTGGAATGTCATTTAGAGTAACGTTTCTCTTGGAATAATTTTCATATGGTGAAAATTGTAGGAGATAGGATCTAGGGAGACCCAGTTTTGATCAGATGAATTCATCTGGCCAACCACCATTAACCAACTCGCTAACCTTCAATTATTTGGACTTACTTGGCTCATGGTAGATCATATATGAATAAGACGATGAATTTGGAAGTATCCCTTGAGAAATTTGATCAATTGGTTAGATAGCTTGTTGGAGAAGTTACTCAAGATACCCAGTCAAACTAGGGTTTCCACGGTAAATCACCCTCAAACTCTTGAAGAAAACTTGATCAATATGACATGTAGAGATCAATGGAACTCGTATATTATGATTTGAGACATTGTGGATCAATCTTTGATTGTGCTCTTAGCCATGAGGGTCTTAAACCCTATATATGAACTTGATAAATCAATGGGATCATGCCTTTCCTATAAAAGAGTTAGGCAAATGCAAAGACATATTTTTGGTATTTTGGTTAGTAAAATGATAATACACAAGTATGATACAATCACATAGTGCTTGATAATCTCTCCCAAAACAAACTCAATGAAAGAGGGGTAAGGAGGATGGCAAGGTATGATCTCAATGCTAATGCGTATGATGAAATTGCATGAGGGATCTTAGGGTCAAAATTGGGGCCTCACAATACCTAACTATGTTTAACTTGTTTTGTAGGTATGATTGAAGACCACTTACATGTGATATCTAGATAGTGGTTGCTCCACGCACATGGCCGGAGACAAGTCAAAATGTTCATATCTTACTCTAAAGTCTAAAGAATTTGTATCATATGGAGACAACTTTAAGACCTCAATTTTGACCCTAAGATCCCTCATGATATCACATCATGTGCATTGGGTTTGGGATCACACATTGGCATTCTCCTTACCCCTCATTCATTGGGTTTGCATTGGGAGAGGTCATCAAGCACATTTGATTGTATCATACTTTATTTTTCTTTGTTTTCTAACCAAAATACCAAAAATATGTCAATGTATAACTTTATTTCTTTTGTAGGTAGTGTATGCATCCACCAATGCCTCATCAAGGTCACAACTAGGGTTTGAGACCCTTAGTGCAAGAGATCAATCAAGGAATGGTTCACAATGCTTCTAGACATCATGTATGGATCCCAATGATCTTAATTTATCATTTTGATCAAGAATTCATCAAGAGTTTGAAGCTTGTTTGCCTTGGAAGCCCTAATTCATCTAGGTATCTTGTGTGACTTCCACAACAAGTTTCTTCATCATTTGATCAAATATTTCAAGGGATACTTCATACTACATTATTTTAAATTTATATGATCCTCCATGAGTACCAGAGATCAAGAGAACTTCAAGTTTGTAAGTAGGTTCAAGGTGGTTGACCAAAGAAAGTCAATTGGTTGAAATTGGGGATCCCTAGACCCTATCTCCTACAATTTTTGTCATATTAAAATGATTCCAAGAGAAACGTTACTCATTATGACATTATAAACAACATTCATGTTGACATCAATATCTAGTTTTTCTTGGAAAGTCAATTTTTATGGTAAAACATTATAGGTCATTTTATCTATGCCCTAGTTAGGAGGTCCATTTCCAAGGACCATAACATGCTCAATTTTTATGTGATGAAGTCCATCCTAGTTCCATGATCATTTTCAAGATGTCCTATCCAACCCTTATTCTTTGAGAAATGTCAAATTCAACTTTCAAGGGCATGTGCCAAGAGGAAATATTATAGATCATTTTGGACCATCATCATTGAACAAGCAATTTTCCTCAACTTCTAAAATGCACAACTCCCTCTTGCCAAACCCAAATGAGGTTAAATTTGTTACCATATTTAAGGGGGATGAAAGAGCTACAACTTTAGTGAAGGAACTCTTTCAATTTGAAGCTCATAACAAAAGTTATTCAAGGTGGAAAAAGTGGATATTTGACTTGGTACTTAGAAAATTTTCAATTATGTTTGATTTCTCAAAATTCCACCTCAAAATTCACCATGATCCAAGCTTCAAATGAAAAAGTGTTTAACATGAATGTTGTTCTCCTTGATGTCACCTTTCCAAAAAGTCCAAGATCACCTCATCTGGACCAATATTGAAGGAATTGCGCATGGGTGTAATGCATGGCCCCATTTGGAAAGATTTGTGATCAATTTTCATTTCAACATTGCATGGTCCCTTGATTTTGTTTCAGCATCATTTCGAATTGAGTTTGGACCTTTTGACATCATTTATCGGGCTTTGTACACGTCCATGCAAGCATGCACGAGATCATTTCTATTTTTGGATTTTGAATGGAAGTGTGTGAAAAGCATTTGGTAGCCTCTAAATACATCTCCCTTGAGCTCAGAAGGGGGATCCCTTTTCCCAAGCTTGAATCTGCAATCTCTCCCACCCTCCATTGATAGAACACCTTGAGGTTTTCTGTTGAAATCGAGTTTCAATTCCCCTTCTGTTTTGGATTTGAAACTCCAAGGGTTCAAGCCATTTTTGCATTCAATTCATTTCCAACAAGTTGGTAGAAGCATGGCAAAGCAAATTGGAAGAGAGATCGAGCCCCATTGCTACAAACAGAAGGTGATTTTTGTGAAATTTCTCTTTTTCGATTCTCCCTCAATTCTCCATCATTTTTACTTGATCTTTGATTGTCTGAAGACCTACCAATGTAGGCAACAAGATTGAGTTGCTTTGAGGTCAAATCGAAGCAACTCGGTTCATACTCCTTAATTTTCAATTCTACGTATCTTTCAATATAGTGAGAATTGGAGAATTTTGAGGGAAGATTTGGACTCCTGGCGTTTTTCTCTTTAAATTAGTGTATGCACTTTTTATTTTAATGAAGGTAAATGGTGGACCAGTCCGGTGAGGTCCACCGGAGAAGATGACCGGAGCCCTAGCTCCGTGGGGGTGTGTTGGCACTCTCCCATCCCTTTAATCATGTTTAAACGTTTTAATCCTGGCCTTTGGTTTGCATGACCATGTTTGCAGCGCGTTTGACTAGTGTGTTTGGTGGACACCACACGTGTGGCCATCATATCTGCCACCTCAATTAATGAGGGAGATTTGATGACCCTTGATTTTTGGTATTTTCTGATTTTCCATTTAATTGCCTTATTTTGTTTAATTCATAATAAATCCATTTTTAATCCAAAAAATATGGGACTTTCACCACACAAAAAAATAATTCTCTTCCATACTCTAAATTAAAATTATTTTTTGGATTAATTTTGGTATTTTTCATGAATTAAATGTTTTTGTGCATATTTTTCATTGTTTAAAAATACTTCTGACTTTCTAAAAATTATGAAATTTTTTGTCTAAGGTCCTTTGACCTTGTTTGACCTTGGATAAATTCTTTGGCCATTTATTTGGTGTTTTGAAGGGATTTTAGGTTTTGTCCAAATTAAAATGTATTTTAATGTGATTTTTAATTGATTAAATGTTTAAAAATATTGTTGAGCCATTTTTATGGTCTTGTGATGTTTGACTTTCTGTTTGGGCTTTGGTCATGATGGGTTTGACTTTTGTTGGATCAAAACCGTTGGATTTAGGGGATTGGTGAAATGTACATTTCATCTCCCAAGATGAATTGATGATTTTGATCAGATGAAATTTCTCTCATGATCAATTTGTGTTTCTATCTCCCCCTCCCTCTTCATCTACATCTCTATTCTTCCCCATTCCCACATTTGACCAATGAAATCTCTAATGTCTAAAGGCTAATTGATTCATCAATGACCTTGTGTTAGATGAATTAATACATGTATGACTGAGATAGGTCTTTCCCATTTTCTTTTAGTGTATGGTATGTTTTAGGAGTTTGGTTATTTGTACCAAACCTCGAACATGTATTAACACCTATATTTTTATTGCCCGACCTCAGATAGTTGTGACTTTTAGATAAGTCCAATTACGATTGCTTAACATAGAGCTAAATTTGACCCTTAAGGCATTGCATTCTAGTAAGTGAGATTGTAAGTCTCTCATTCTTCATGGCATTGTGTGGAAACTTGATCTTTTTTCCTTTCATGGGAGCTAGTGGCATACTTGTTGAATTATCCAAGTTGGAGCCCTTCTCATGGAAGATGTCTTGGATTAAGGATTCATATTTATGAATGAATGGTTGAGTGTTCTCCAAAGAATGACTTAATCAATTAAAACTCAACACTAACATTTGATTAAATGATCAGTTTGATTGTTTTGTGGCTAATATTACTACATGTAACAATGTGAGCTTCAATGATGAAGAACTGCCAGAGCAGGGTGTCATACCCCAAAATTCACCCTACCCAGATACAATTTTAATCTGATCCATGACCCTACTGCACATGCATACATTCATTATTTAAAAAAATAAAAAAAACAAAAATTTAAAATTTTATTTTAAAAAAATAAAAATAAAAATTGGGTAACCGGTTACCCTAATCAGGGTAACCGACTACCCAGACCAAAAACTGGATTTTTTGGCCATTTGGGACTGTGTAACCGATTACACCTGCGCAGGCAGCAAAAATGGCTCCTGTTTTTACACAAATGACCCTTTGGTTCACCCCCTTCAATCTCTTCCATTTTCCTACCACAACAACCATAGCCACCCTCTTCCAAGCTTTTGGCTTCACTCTCAAACTCAAACACAAAAACAACCTAGTTTTGACACCACAATCTTGGTAATATTTTGGACTCAAACTCCTTGATATTTTTAGTTTTGTTTTGTGTTTGAAAATGGATTTTTACTCTTGGGTTGTGTTTTGAGAGAGATTTGAGTCAACTTTGAGACAAATGGTTTTTGTTGGGTTTACACCCTTTTGGGTTTTTTTTGCTCTTACTACTTTTTATCCACCATTTTCAATCAAACTTTGTTTCTTGTTATCATTTATATTTATTGGTTGATGATATCTATTAAATCATGGCTATGGTTGTTTAGAGTTGATAAAACCTTCATTGTTTCAAACCTATTAATGATTGATCAATAGATCCTTCATGATACTTTGAGGCATTGATAGGTTGCCTCTATTTCAACCATGTTTGGGTCATTTGATACATAGATAAAACCATTCTCTTTACATTAACTTGTTATTCTATTTGCTTATTATTATATTACTAACCACTAACCATTAACTACTAACTTCTAACATTTATATTATTGCACTTTACTTCCTTGCAATTTATTTTATTGTTCACTAACCACATACTTAGGGTTGCATAACTTTCTTTGTTACACATCTATTGTTAGTTGATTTTTCAATCATCTTCAATACTTTGCATCAATTATAAGTTATCCCTTAATGTGTCATTTAATTCACTAACCCTTATCATTGTGATATTGTCATTCTTTATCTTGTGATTTACTTTTATGTCATTACCTTGTAATTTAAATTCAAGTACTCATTATCATCATCATTGTACAAACTCATCATGCATGTTTATTTACTTGTTATTTATTTTATTGTCATCAAACATTAAAAATAACAAAAACATGATAAAATGATAAAGACCAAAAATATTCACTCCACTCTTAATCAATTTGGACTTAGAGGATTTCATCTTAGGACCTTTGCTTGGAGGCCCTTTCATTACTCTTCGTGATACTTTGTAAACACTTGGATTTTCATCCGTAACTTACATGCATGTTGTAAGAATGACATCATGGCACCACCTTAGGGGGACATGTTTGTAAGACCATTATCCTTTGTTTAGCTTAGGTCACTTTTGCACACAAAAGGCTTTCTCTTGGGCTACCTTACAATGAGACTCTTTAATTTCTTGTTGGTTACTTCGCATTCATGTTGCATAAGCCAAATTTCATAATCAAAAATAAAATAAATCGCTGATTCAACGTCAAGTGGCATTTTCTTAATCAAATTCAAAACATTTAATAATTACGATTATTATTGTGCGCCACGAGTCTTAAGTGGTGGAGAATGAGTGAGAATGGAGTATTTTTACGCTTACTCTGATTATTGTGGACGCAAGATGCTTGGCTTGTTGTCTAGAATAATCACCTTCGCCCATACACTTTAGTGCAATATAATCACAAACATTCATTTCATAAAACCCTTATTCAAGGTAAAAACAATACAACTCATAAAACTCATTTTTGTGCCTTAGGGCATCATCCCGAAAACCCTTTTTTCAAAGGTAAAATCAACCAACACACAAACATTTTCTACTCCGAACTACGGAGATCTGATTCCTCATCCCCGAATGAGTGATACGTAGGCACAAGGGCCACAATCCTTGGCGAGCACTATAATAACAAAAACACCCCCCCTTTTCACATATTCTTTTGAAAATAAAACAATAATAGATAAATCCCATGTATGTAAAACAACCAAAATGGTTCCCATGGAGTACCATGGATGTAAGGGGTGCTAATACCTTCCCCTTACATAACCGACTTCCGAACCCAAATCTCGGTTGCGAGACCGATTCCTTATTCTCTTTTAGCGTTTCTCGGGCGCGTCTCTTTTCCGAGGGTTTTATCGACTATTTCCCCTCTCCTCTCCGATAGAGGTAAACTAAATAAAATTTGGTGGCGACTCTTCTGACTTTGCCTCTCTTTGGAATCTCTTTAGTTCCGGTTTCATTATCGTGAAATCCCGGTAACGACAGCTGGCAACTCTGCTGGGGACACCAAAATTCCTTAAGAAAGTCTAGCCTAGTTTGGGTTGTTTCTCTTTTACGTACATGGAAATTTTATCTATTATCTATTTTTTTCTTTATATGTCGCTTTTGATGCTAACGTGTACATATTTTCTTTGTTTGCCTGTTGGTCTGAAACTTTGGTTCTGTGACGAAGAATTTTTGGAAGCAATAATGATTGCAAAGGAAAAAACCTTGTGTGAAAGACTCTCCACCCGAGTCTGAGAGTTTCCTTGAGATAGGAGAGGTTGAGTAGTATTGGTCCGCGAGGTGCCTTCCTCGTTAGGGTCGTACGAAAACCTCATTTAGTGGTAGATTCTCTTAAGGGGATTGATGACTGTTGTGCTTTCGGCATAAACATCTTTTCTTTTACTAGAGTCAATGATCCTAAGACCCCTTTTAAAACCTTTAAAACTATGGCTAGCCTAGACCGATGGTCGCGTAGTATAGGCCACCGAGGTGCCTTCCTCGTAAGGGTCGATACGAAGATCTCACTTAGAGTAGATGACTTTGATGGAGCAGTCGCCTGGCAAGTAAATTGACATAAGCGGCTGACAGTCAAGGAAGTCCATGACTCTAGGGGCAGTGTCTTACACCCAATTTTCCAAAAGCCTTAGATCACACAAAGCGAGAACCATGGTTTACTAAGCAGTCATTATTAACTCCATGCTTCGTCACGATGGTCCAAAACCATGAACCCATGCCTAAAAACCTGTGAAAATCTTCTCACCCATTCATTCATAAATAAACATCGCATTCATGCATCATTTGCATCTCATAATCAAAACCTTATACCACCTTCTGTTTCTACGCCACTAGCTGATTTCCCGACGTACGCTTAGAACTAGAAGAATGTCTCAAGCCACTATGGAAGAACTCCAACAAGGCCAAGCTGCATTGAAGGAAGAGATCAGCCAACTAAAGACTCAGATGAGCTTGGTTATGGAAATCTTGCAAACACTATTGAAAAAGGAAGGAAATCCTACACCAATATCCAGGATGGAAATGGTCTCCCCTATGCCCCTGTCCGGCTCCACCTTACATCATGAGTTGCCTCAGGGATACCGTCCCCAACCCGAATTGCTGAGGTTTCTTAATCAACAGCCAGTGTCCGTTCCTCAGCTAGCTCTAGGGAACCAAATGCAGAATCAGAATTGGTACTCAAGTCGGAGGCAAAACTCTTATGCTCAAAAAGGCCAGAGAAAATCAAAGAGGTATGAAAAACAATTTGACCTGATTCCCATGTCGTACGGTCGAATTCTCCCTCTTTTGCTCAACAGATCATTGGTGAAGTTAAGGGTACTAGGACCTCGTCCAACACACCTTCCCTTGAACTACGACATGGATGCTAGGTGTGAGTTCCACTCAGGAGCACCCGGACACTCAATCGAGAGTTGTAAGGCCTTCAAATACAAGGTTCAGGAATTGATTGATTCAAAGGCTATCACGTTCACACCAAACGGCCTGGATATACTGAGCAACCTCATGCTGCCATATGAAGGCACTTCTGCAATGCCACAACCAGTGCCAATGGATGAGGAACAAGAAGCTGAATAAAAGCCTCCTTGGGGACTATCATACATAAGTTCCTACAAGCATGATGACACCGGTCTACGGTTGAAACAAGGCTAATCACGCCAACAATTATGTTATCATTCATTTGCCTTCAAGTGTAACTTTCTTGCTTGTCATTGTAATATTCACTCTTAAAAACTTGTTTTTGCAACAATGAAATGAATATGCATGTTTTAAGCCAATCCAATCGTGTTCACTCGTATCTTACTTTTGTTTAAAAACGAAACTTAGAAGGAGAATGATGAATATAAGGTACAATAGCTCATTGCATGTATACTTTTGAATAAACACCTTGCTGATGATGTAAGGCATTGCTTCAAATCCCCAAACACTGGAGGTATAAGGATGATAATCCCTAGTGAACCCTTTTGAGCCTAGAAGTAGGAGTTTTCTTCAAAGCAAAAAAAACTCACATCTTAAACCCGGGGCAGGGTAGTCTTCAGCTAATTTGACCACACGTTCAGTTCCTAAAATACAAAGTAGGGAGTGTCCCATTTGAGGATCAACCATATTCTAGGGAGTGTCTTGTCTAAAGGACAACCACAACATTTCTCTCACAAGAGGTCGAAATCACAAATCCAATGGTTATCCCTCGCCAAAAATAAAGTGAGACAGACACAAATCCTTTCAAACCAAATAAACAAACATCACACGATTTGTTCCATAAAAAAACTCTTAAAAAAAGAGAGAGAAGAAGCCCGCTAAGTCGAAACTTGAAAGTAAGTGGCTTAGGCAAAAATTGGGGTATCCCGATGGACTGTAAGCAAAAAAAAACAGTCCAGGAAAAATTAGGGAAGTCGAAAAAAAAAAAGCAGAAGAGATATCAAAAACAAAATCATCGGCTAGAACAAAGTCGTGTGACTGCAAACACAAAAATAGGAAGGTAAGTGACTGTCACTCCCAAAACCTTGTGGGTTCTCTTACTACCACTCCCATCATTCTAAGAGACGAACGTCTGTGTCAAACTAGTTTAACGTACGACTGAAGGGTATCAAGAAGAATGGGCGGGCTAAATAAATTTTTGAGCCATAAATCCTTTGTTTCTTAAACCGTGAACCATCCCACATTACAACCCTCAAAAGACCTAATTGAAGCAAGGTCTATTTTGAAAGCATATTGAATTGGAATTTGTGTTGAAACTGACTCCTATTTGTTTTGCTAAGTATCATTATGACTTTTGTAACTAGTAATCCATTCACGATGTTTCAACTTTTCAGTGGACATACTTGGATTTCTAAAACTGACATAAACATAACATTAACATAAATAGTTTTACTTGTGAACGAGCATTGACATTAAGAGAATTTTCACAATGAACATGACTCGAGAAGTTTTGGTCACCCAAAAGAGGCAAATATCATGAGGACTCCGATGAGAAAAGGTCATCCTCTTAAATTGATCTCACCAGGGGGAAAGGCATCTGATAACTCCGTTGAGGAAGCCACTTCAAGATTCAGTCAGTCTGGGACAACCACGTCGAGATTAGCAAATCTCTCCAAAGGTAGTTGGTCAGGGGCATTCCCTCAAAGATCAACCAGTCAGGGGAAAAATCCTTTCAAGGTTTCATACCAGGGAAGACCACCTCAAAAGCATGAGAAAGTCAAAACACTCCAAGAGATGGATGGATACGGGTAGGCAGACCTAAGACGTTGGGGCATATCAGATCAAGATTACTCTACCCATGGTTTGCTTCATAACTTGTAACTGGGCAGTCCATGTTGATACCTAACAGATTGGGGCAAGACTAGCCATGGAGAGGAAGCATTTCCTTATATTTTGGATTTTCTTGCTCAGATCAAGCATGGGGCATCAAAATATCCAGACCAAGCTCACTACGTCAGCCAAGTTAAAAGTAAATGTCGGGAAGTCATGCTAAACACATCATCCCATAGTTTGTCAACAATGAGCCTTGAAGCCAAGCAAAACTATTTCCGAGTTCCAACCATTCCTGACCCACCTCTGTAAGACCCCAATTTTTACCCTAAGATCCCTCATGGCATCATAACATTGCATTTGCATTGCCTCAAGGATCTTTAGCATCTTGGTTCCCTTTGCCTTTGGGTGGGACTCCTTGTGATTGGTTTGAGATCACCAAGCATGCTTGAATTATATATCATTGTTTCTCTTATTTTTTTTACTAACCAAAAGCACAAAAATATGTCACTAACATCTTTTTTGTAGCTTGAGAAATCTGCCTCTGAGTTGTCATGCTCGCTAGGCGAGTAGCAGGGTTCGCTAAGCGAACTGAACTGTCATGGTCGCTAAGCGAGCAGATCCTTCGCTAGGCGAAGCGCGCGTATTTCAGAAAATAACAGAAAATTTTGGGCTTGACTCTGAGCCCACCAAATCACCAATATTAGGTTATAAAGACTGGAGATTATTAGAGAAAAGGAGGCAGGAAATTATTAGAGAGAAAGAGGCTGGAGACTATTACAAACCCTAGAGAAAAGGAAAAGGGAAACCTATGAACTAATCTGCAGCAACCTCCAGGCAACTATGAAAGGTTCACTCGGACTCACACACTTTCGCCTCCGCCTCACGCAAACCCCAATATTGCTTTGCAAACCCAGCCGTGCCTTTCGAGTTTTATCGGTCTCTCCAATCAGGTTTTCCCTTATGCCCATAATGTTATGCTCTTAATTTGAATCATCTGGATGTATGAGGTATTGTTAGATTTTTGCCCACGGGTTTAGATATGCATGAATGTGTAAACAATACATTGAATGTTTTGATCACTTAATTTTTCAGATGGATGCCATAGGGTTTGCAGTCCCTAAAATCGTACTGTTATCAATGGGAAATCCAGAACCCGCAGGCGCTCGCTAGCACCTTCGCTAGGCGAGCCTGCAGCGAAGCTTCGCTAAGCTTTCGCTAGGTGATGCAGCAGCGATCGAGACAGTAGTTTGTTTTTCTGTTTGGTTTCAGATCTGTTTTCGTGTTTGATCATAACATGTTTTACGCTGCATCCATGCATTATTTACCTGTTATTTCTAACCTGTTTATTGAGTTTTCGTGAGGGCTCACATACTCTTGCAGGGATAGCTCGCTTGGTTATCAAACTCTGCCACACTTAAACCTTTGTTTGTCCTCAAGCAAAACATTATAAAGCTCGTGAAAGAAAAACTGGTGTAAACGAGTGCTTCAGGTAAAAATTCTAAGTTCAAGTCGGGATGCAGTGATAGGTACTAACTGAGTGAACCAAGGGTATCATGATGACACTAATCCGCAAATACGGACATAAACTTCATTCCTATATTAACCATCCCATATCATCCCACAATACCTAGGCCTGCCTCTTCATCTCTTTTTGTGTCCTTTTCATTCAGGCGCAATCACATTAAGCCTGTTATCCGTACATGCTTCATAGTAGAGTGGCCTGTTAGTGATTATGATCTGAGCATGGGATTTCTGGCACATAATTATGTGTAAACCCTTTTATTGGACCCAACTGTAGTTGTGGGGGATCGAATCGTAATCCTCCCTACCGAGTTCAGTGCCAGACACCTCTGAACCAACTAACAGTGGTTAAGTTTCTTTCTTTTTCTTTTTCTTTTTCTTTTTCTAGCAATTTTTACAATCCTTTGGTTTAAATGACTTTGTGAGGGTCCTCTATACCGGAGTTGTCTTTTTGCTTTCTTTTTTTTTTCTAGATCATTCACTTATTTGCATCGGTCTCCTACGTAGAGGATGCGTAGGCCGGAGTTGATTGCTGAGATAAACTACTAAGGACTTATACGGAAATGATGATTAAGGCCATAGTATGTGGGGTTTCGGGAATGGTTCCTATATTTACGAAGTCTATGGTGCTAAAAAAATACTGATGTTTCGCAAAGTTCTCCCAAGTCACCGCATCCTTACTCAAAACATGTCTTTAAAACCTGAAAGCTTTCGGAATAACACTTGTTTTCTTTTGCAAAGAAAAAAAAAATTTGGTGGGGCTAAAGGTATGGGGAGATTCAATTTGGACTAAAGATCTACTATATTTGGTGACTCGTCAAACTCATGCATTATACTAAAAAGAAAAATAAACAACTAACAGGAAATAACAATAAAAAAACTATCTAAAAACAGCAAAGAAAAAAAACAATAAGGGAAAGAAAACGAGAAAAGCAAATAAAGAAAAGACGATAGAGTCTCCTCCCACACTTAAATCGAACATTGTCCCCAATGTTTCAAAATAAGATAAGGAAGAGTTACCTGGCAACCTATTGCTGACCACTAGTGCCCTCGCCATCCTGAGGTGGACGACGGGATCGGGTACGACGACGGTCTCTCTGATCCATCCTCGCCTGCAGGGCATTCTGAGCGGTCCTCACCTCTCGAAGGTTACCTATAATGGAACCTTGAGTGGCTTCAATGAGTGTCATGTGTTGATGGTGGTATCGGTGAAAATAAAAATAAAATAAAATAAAATAAAATAAATGCGAAAAAGTAAAATGAAAAACCATGGTTTGCCTCCCACGCAGCGCTTGTTTAACGTCAATAGCTTGACGATTAGAATTTATACACCTGTAGTAGTAGGAATTGGTGGATCAATCAAGGTGTGGCTCGAGTAGTATGCTGGAATGTCTCCTCCTTCGTAGAGCTTCAGTCTTTGTCCATTTATAATGAATGGGCTACAGGTTTGGTTCTTGATTTCTACGGCTCCGGATCTCAGAATCTTGGATACTTCAAAAGGACCAGTGCATCTTGAACGTAGCTTTCCAGGGAAGAGTCGTAACCTAGTGTTGAAAAGGAGAACATAATCGCCTATATTGAAGTTTTTCTTTACTATTCTTTTGTCATGATAGGCTTTTGTCCTCTCTTTATATATTTTTGCATTCTCGTAGGTCGATTGCCTAAGTTCTTCTAATTTATGAATGTCTAGGGTACGCTTTTCTCCAGCGGCTAGGTAGTCTAAATTCAAAGTTTTAATGGCCCAATAGGCTTTATGCTCTAACTCGAACGGTAAGTGACAGGATTTTCCATAGACTAGTTGGTAAGGAGTAGTTCCTATAGGGGTTTTGGAAGCGGTTCTATAGGCCCATAATGCTTCTTGAAGCTTCTGAGACCAGTCTCTCCTAGAAATAGAAACAGTTTTCTCTAGGATTCGTTTTATCTCCCTATTAGATACTTCTACTTGGCCACTAGTTTGTGGATGGTATGGTGTTGTTACTTTATGCCTAACTCCATATTTTCTCAAAAGTTTGTCAAATATTCTCGATATAAAGTGTGATCCTCCATCGCTTATGACTAAACGTGGTGTTCCAAATCTAGGGAATATATAGTTTTTAAATAGTTTGATTACTACCCTAGTGTCGTTTGTGGGTGCAGCTATAGCTTCAATCCACTTAGACACATAGTCTACAGCTACTAAGATATACCTGTTTCCTAAGGATGGTGGGAAAGGTCCCATGAAATCTATACCCCATACATCGAAGAGTTCTACTTCCTGAATGTTTCTTAGAGGCATTTCATCACGTCTTGAAGTGTTTCCAGTGTGTTGGCATCTATCACACTTGACAATGCAAGCATAGACATCACGCCACATGGTAGGCCAGAATAGGCCAGCTTGAAGAATCTTGGCGTATGTCTTAGAGACGCTCGCATGTCCACCATAGGGTGCAGAATGACAATGCTCGATAATACTATTTACCTCTTCTTCTGGAACGCAACGGCGAAAAATGCCATCTTTACCCCTTTTGAAAAGGAATGGTTTGTCCCAATAGAAGTTTCTCACATCGTGGAAGAATTTCTTCTTGCGGGGGTAGTCAAGATCAGGGGGTACTATATCAGCAGCTAGGTAATTAACGAAATTTGCATACCAGGGTACGTTACTTATTGCTAAGGAATGAGTATCTAGGTTATTATCTTCAATGGTTTCTACTCTGGCGATCAGTCTATCATAGGCGAAATCATCGTTTATGGGTACTAGTTCAGGTTTTAGATGTTCTAGCCTAGAAAGGTGATCGGCTACTACATTTTAAGTGCCTTTTTTATCTCTTATGTCTAAATCAAACTCTTGTAGTAATAGAATCCATCGGAGTAACCTGGGCTTGGCATCTTTTTTACTTAATAGGTAACAAATGGCAGCATGATCAGTGTAAACTATAATTTTTGCTCCTACTAGATAAGATCTAAATTTGTCTATAGCGAAAACTACAGCGAGTAATTCTTTTTCAGTTGTTGCGTAGTTGAGTTGGACAGGATCTAGGGTTCTAATGGCATAATAAATGGCATGTAATTTTTTCTCTTTTCTTTGTCCTAGAACGGCTCCAACTGCATAATCACTAGCATCGCACATTATCTCAAAAGGTTCCGACCAATCTGGTGGTTTCATAAAGGGTGCAGATACTAATGCTTGCTTTAAAAGATTAAATGCATCATCACATTTTTCATCAAAAATGAATTCAACATCTTTCATTAAAAGTCCAGTTAAAGGTTTAGTTATTTTGGAGAAGTCCTTAATAAAACGCCGGTAGAATCCAGCGTGTCCAAGAAAGCTTCGGACTTCTCTGATGGTTTTTGAGGGTTTTAGGTTTTCTATAACTTCTATTTTGGCTTTATCTACCTCTATACCTTTTTCGGAAACTATATGTCATAAAACTATTCCTTCGGTCACCATGAAATGACATTTTTCCCAGTTTAGCACGAGGTTCACCTCCACGCATCTCTCTAGGATTTTCTCAAGGTTAGCAAGACAATTATGGAAATCAAATCCGCAAACCGAAAAATCATCTATAAACACTTCCATGATACCATCTAGGTAATCTGCAAAGATTGACATCATGCAGCGTTGGAAAGTAGTTGGGGCGTTACAGAGGCCGAAAGGCATTCGTCTGTAGGCAAAAGTTCCATAAGGGCATGTAAAGGTAGTTTTTTCTTGATCTTCGGGGTGGATAGGTATTTGGAAGAATCCAGAGTATCCATCTAGATAGCAGAAGTAAGAGTGTCTGGCTAGACGCTCCAACATCTGGTCTATAAATGGTAAAGGAAATTGATCCTTCCTAGTTGCTTTATTTAATTTTCTATAATCTATACACATCCGCCATCCTCCTTCTAAACGTTTTACTACATGTTCTCCTTTATCGTTTTGCACGACTGTGATGCCTCCCTTTTTAGGTACTACATGCACAGGGCTCACCCACTTACTATCCGAGATCTGATAGATTATACCTTCCTCAAGTAACTTAAGAACTTCCTTCTTAACAACATCACTCATTATAGGGTTTATTCTTCTTTGATGCTCCCTAGAGGGTTTTGAATCTTCTTCTAGCGAAATCCGATGCATGCATACAGATGGACTTATACCTTTCAGGTCAAAGATATTATATCCTAAGGCTGAGGGATGTCTTCGTAAAATGTCTAAAATTTGGTTTGTTTCCTCATGGCTCAAGGTAGCGCTAACTATCACTGGACGGTTCATCTTTTCATCGAGGAACTCATATCTCAGGTTCTTAGGCAGTTCCTTAAGTTCTAAGGTTGGTTTCTTAGGGCATGGCAAAGGATCAAGGGTAAGGGATAAACATTCGTAAAGGTTATCATCGATGTAGGGTTTCTTAAAGTCATCATCTTCCCTTATGAGAGTTGATGGTAACTTAATTGTTTTTATAATTTATTTTTGTTCTAATTCTCCAACACATTCATCAATGATATCTAAGGCATAACATGAGTCTCCTATCACAGGTGCCATAAGAAATTTCGAAAGTATAAATTCTATTTTCTCGTCACCTACCTCAAATGTCAACTTTCCTTTCTTGACATCTATTATGGCTCCTGCAGTCGATAAGAATGGTCTACCTAGAAGGATTGGTATATCATTGTCCTCTTTGATGTCCATGACAACAAAATCAGTAGGGATAAATAACTGACCTATCCTAACAGGAACATCTTCTAAAATTCCTATCGGATACTTGACAGATCTATTGGCTAACTGAAGTGACATCTTAGTGGGTTGTAATTCTCCTAAGTTTAACCTCTCACAAACCGCTAAAGGCATTAGGCTCACACTAGCTCCTAAGTCTAGAAAAGCTTTATCAATGATATGATTTGATACTGTTTATTGATCTGGGTTTGTTTGAGTCTTTGCGGATATGGTATAGGTGGTTTATACGGCGGGGGTGGTACGTAAATTTTATCTTTAGGTTCTTCTCCTTTCTCTCGACCTCCCTGGTTTTCAGATTCCTCTGGTTCCTTTACTTTGTCCGGGGGTTTGGTACATTCCTTAGAAGTTTCGGGTTCACTCAATCTTGGGTTTGGTGGATCATCATAAGCGTTCCCACTTCGTAGGGTAATGGCATTGGCTTGTCCTCTCGGATTTTGTTGAGGTTGTCCAGGAAATTGTCCTCCAGGTGTAGTCTGAGGGACTTGGTTTAAAGCTACCTGAGAGATCTGGGTTTCAAGCATCTTGGTATGAGTAACTATTTGGTCAACCTTGGTTCCTAACTGAGTAATCAATTCGTTAGCATGAATGTTTTGGTTCATGAACTCCTTGTTTTGTTGGGTTTGAGCGGTGATAAAATTTTCCATAATTTTCTCAAGGCTCGGCTTTGGTGGTACTGGTTGCATAGGTTGATTTGATCTTGGGGCTTGATAACTAGGCCTCGGAGGTGCATTATTTTGAATTGGGTTATTGTTTTTATAGGAGAAGTTAGGGTGATTCCTCCATCCAGGGTTATAGGTATTCAAATATGGGTTCCCTTGGGTGTAGTTCACTTGCTCAGAGTGGGTTTCGTTTAATAGACTGCATTCTGCAGTTTGGTATCCTTTGGTTCCACATATCTCACAATCCGACGAAACTGCGGCTACAGTATTCGGGTTTGTGTACATATGTTCGACTTTGAGGGCTAATGCGTCCATTTTAGCTTGCATCATGTCTATAGAGCTTAGTTCGTGCACTCCTCCTTGGGCTTCCTTCTTCTCAACTGTCGCTCGTTCGACTCCCCATGATTGATGGTTTTGAGCCATATCTTCAATGAGGGCACTAGCTTCAGGATAAAGTTTGTTCATCAGAGCACCGCCTGCGGCAGCGTCGATGGTCATCTTTGTGTTGTAATGAAGTCCATTATAGAAGGTTTGAATGATTAACCAATTTTCTAAGCCATGATGTGGGCAGGCTCGTAACAACTCTTTATATCTCTCCCAAGCTTCGAACAACGATTCTCCTTGGTTTTGGGTAAATCTAGTTATATGGTTTCGAAGAACGACGGTCTTACTCGGGGGAAAGTATCTAGCAAGAAATACTCTTCTAAGGTTATCCCAAGTCGTAATGGAATTGGGTTGAAGGGAATCTAACCATGATAGGGCTTTATCTCTGAGGGAAAAAGGAAATAATCTGAAACGTATTGCCTCAGGAGAAGCTCCATTGGTTTTAAAAGTATCTCCTAATTGAAGAAATATTTTTAAATGTTGGTTAGGGTTCTCGGTAGCGAGACCCGCGAATTGTCTATGTTGCACTAGTTGCAACAGGGATGGTTTAAGTTCAAAATTATTTGCTAGAATTATTGGGTTTACTATACTAGAACTAGGTTCTTCATTAGATGGTTGAGCGAAATCTTTAAGAGGTCTTTGGTTTTGATCTTCGGCCATAGCTCTCTTAATTCTATGAAAGAATAAACGTGCGCGAACGTAACGTTCAGGTTCCGCCAGAGGGTTTATTAAGCTTAAACTTCCGGTGCTGCGAGTTCTTCGCATTGACCAGCGGGAAATAACCTAAGTCTAAACGATATAACAACAGTAAAATGAAATTTGACGAAATTGGTCCCCGGCAACGGCGCCAAAAACTTGATGCGTGGTGTTCGCAAGTATACGAACGCGTCAGAGTAATATAAAAGATTATCAAATCCACAGAGACCAAGTGTCAATCTATCGTTATCTGTTGTTATGGTGTTTATCAAAGGCAATCAAAATAAGTGTTTTTGGAGTGTGCAATGAAAAGTAAAGTGTTGAATAAAGATTAATTAATAAAGACAGGGTCGAATGTAATTCACATAATTAATTGATAATCCAAGTACTTGCTAATAGAGCTACTTATGGGCAATGTTTCCTACTTTGAAAAGAACTAATTTAACAGGAACTGTCGCTTTCGCATATTCAGAACCGAGTTGTACTCCCTAATCAAACCCTCTTATTGTCACTTATAAAAAGGCGCACATTGCGTTAGAGTAGTAAACCTATTTTTAAGAAATATAGTATCTTGACTAAGTTGAAAAGTATTATAACTTGGATCTCTTTTCTTCTTAATGTTAAAAACTCCTAATGAACTAGACAAAGCGCTTTCGCTGTTTTTGAAATAGTTAAAAACAATTAAGTTTAAAAAGACGTTGGACGGCTTTCGATCTTACCCAACAGAATTGAAGTGCGGGAAAACTTAAGTTGAAAGTTAAAATAGCCCTTAAGTGTTTCTACGAACAATTGTACGGATTATCGGTTCAATTACGATCCTTATATTCTAACCTTTTGGATTTAGTTAGACATGGTAAAGTAAAAGTGCATTAAAGTAAATAAAAGTAGTGCGAGTGCGGAAAGTAAATAAAAGTAGTGCGAGTGCGAGGAAATAAATAATTTAAAGCGAGTGCGAGGAAATAAATAATTTAAAGCGAGTGCAAGGAAATAAATAATTTAAAGCGAGTGCGAGGAAATAAACAAAGTAAAGCGAGTGCGGGAAATAAATAAAGTAAAGCGAGTGCGGAAAGTAAATAAAGTAAAGCGAGTGCGGGAAATAAATAAAGTAAAGACAAGTAATAAAAACCTGCTCCAATCGGAGGGCTGAGTAAATTGCAATGTGGAAATGAAAATGGCGGCAGGATTAACTTCCTTCCAAAGTGCTCCAAACTCGATTACAGACTCTATCACAGACTTGATTACACAATTGTGGTAACACTCAAATGCGAAGCGATTACCACTATAGAATACTGAATATATGCTTGAGTGAAACAAATTTTCTTCTGAGTTTGCCTCTGTTCTAAGTTTGGATGATTGTAAAAGTGAATTCGCGTTTCTATTTATAAGCAAGTAAAAAGATGGAAATGACTTGGATGCCCTTCAACTTGAAAATAGGAGGGAACCGTTTTTCTTCTTGTGGTGCCCGCCACAAGGCCATGGCACCCGCCACAAGCACAATATGGGGCCCCTTAGTGGAAGTAGTGGGAAAACGTGGGAGTTGATGGAAGTTGAATTTGACACGTCATGGCAGGGTCTATGGCGCCAGCCATGGGGTAGGCCACAAGAACAAAATGCTGAATTTTAGGATTTTTAGCCCTTTTTCACTCCTTTTCTCGATCGGGGCTCCGATTAAAGTAAAAACCTGAAAACAAAGGAAAACATAGAAATAACACAACAAAATGACAATAAAACAACTAGAATGCATGTGAAATCGGAGTTGAAAATACGTAAATTTCAGTGTTATCATCCGCCTCACGCAAACCCCAACATTGCTTTGCAAACCCAGCCGTGCCTTTCGAGTTTTATCGGTCTCTCCAATCAGGTTTGCCCTTATGCCCATAATGTTATGCTCTTAATTTGAATCATCTGGATGTATGAGGTATCGTTAGATTTTTGCCCACGAGTTTAGATATGCATGAATGTGTAAATAATACCTTGAATGTTTTGATCACTTAATTTCTGAGATGGATGTCATAGGGCTTGGAGTCCCTAAAATCGTACTGTTATCAATGGGAAATCCAGAACCCATAGGCGCTCGCTAGCACCTTCGCTAGGCGAGCCTACAGCGAAGCTTCGCTAAGCTTTCGCTAGGCGATGCAGCAGTGATCGCGACAGTAGTTTGTTTTTCTGTTTGGTTTCAGATCTGTTTTCGTGTTTGATCGTAACATGTTTTACGCTGCATCCATGCATTATTTACCTGTTATTTCTAACCTGTTTGTTGAGTTTTCGTGAGGGCTCACATACTCTTGCAGGGATAGCTCGCTTGGTGTTCCACGTTATTTGTGGGATACCACCTAGAGGTTTATTCCGATTACCTGTACTGACCCGCTTTCTTTGATGGTGCTTAGCTTGGAAGGGTCTTTGGTTTTCTTACCTCTTAAATTGCGTTTATTTCGGATCTTTATCCGCGTGGTACCTTTATTTTTCCCGCATTTTACCGCTTTCTTAGCTGGAAGACCTCGATAGGAGGCAATATTTTGTGTGTTTACTTTATGCAGGTTCCTTCGTCCAGGACTCCTTTTGCATGCGCGTTTCTAAAACGCAAATAACTCATTGATTTTTCTTCTCCTAAGAACACATTATCTCCTTCTACTACAGGCGAGTAAGTCTCCAAAGGTCGAGCATCCGGTATATTGCATAGTAACGTCGTTCACCCCAAAACACAACCCTTACCCCGTAGTTGGTCGAACCACGTTTTGCTCTGATTTTCATCCCAGATGAGATACGTAGGCATAAGATGCGATGTCTTAGCGAGCACACTCCTTTTTAACACATAGGTAGCCGAGCTACGAAGACTCAGATTCTCAGATTCAGATGAGATACGTATGCAGTGGATGCGACGTCCGCGCGAGTCATTTTCTTTTGACCTCTCTTTTAGTAAGTAGTACATTAGATAAACATACACGCCTTTCTCATCCCTTCAATCATGTTTGCACAAATAAATTTTTCTAAAAAAAAAAACAATAACCTTTGCAACAAATGTGAAAAGGGCTCCTTAGGAGTACCTAAGATGCTTTGGGTGCCTAACACATTCCCATTGCATAACCAACCCCCTTACCCAGATCTCTGACATTTTTACTAGTTTTTGATTCGATAAAAGTTTTAGGTTTTTGTTCGCTTTCTAACCATTCCTTTGGATAAATAGAAGTGCGGTGGCGACTCGACTTGTATGATTTACCTTGTATTTAGTCAATATCTCTAATGGTAACGAATACCCCGCTACAACCTCAAGGACATTTGTTGAACTATCCAAAACCATTGCATCAGTCACTATGCACCAACCTTGTCGCTTCACTCATACATATCATGCATCATGCATAACATGGAGCCCTTCTCCAACAAGAATAATGAAGCCAAGCCTCGCTTGATACCTTCCAAAATTAAAGCCTACTTGGAAAACCCAAAAATCTAATCATCATCAGATCCAACCTGATCCCGTCCAAACCAAAAAATCGTAAAGCCCAATCATTATTGGCACCTTCCAAAACAAATCTCTATCATTAACCATAAAGCCCAATCGTTATTGACACCTCCCAAAACAAATCTCTATCATTAACCATAAAGCCCAATCATTATTGGCACCTCCCAAAATAAATCTCTATCATTAACCATAAAGCCCAATCGCTATTGGCATCTTCAAAACCGAAATCCCACTCCATATTAGCCATCACTAGAAATAAAAGCCCACTTTGCTGGCATCTTCATAAACTCAAATCCAATCAACATTTGGTACCCAAAAGTCTCACCTCCCAAAAGGGAGATCAATCCAAAGACAATCAATATTCATCTTGCATTACCACATGCACTACATACAATAAACACACATGACCTTCTTTCAAAATAAGGAAGTTGCATATCAAAAACCTCTCTCACAAAAATGAGAAATTCTCATTAACACGCACCATATGCATACATAACGTAATAAATCCTTCCCATCAACCCTTTGATGATGCCACTTCATAGTGAAGTCTCTTTCCGTCAACCCTTTGACGAAGACAAATTACCTTTCCGTCAACCATTTGACGATGACAAACTTTTTTCCATCAGCCCTCTGATGACGACATTTTACAACAGTTTCTTTTCCGTCAACCCTTTGACGAAGACAAATTACCTTTCCGTCAACCCTTTGACGATGACAAACTTTTTTCCGTCAACCCTTTGACGAAGACAAATTACCTTTCCGTCAACCCTTTGACGAAGAAAAATTACCTTTCCGTCAACCCTTTGACGATGACAAACTTTTTTCCATCAGCCCTCTGATGACGACATTTTACAACAGTTTCTTTCCGTCAACCCTTTGACGAAGACAAATTACCTTTCCGTCAACCCTTTGACGAAGACAAATTACCTTTCCGTCAACCCTTTGACGAATACAAATTACCTTTCCGTCAACCCTTTCACGAAGACAAATTCTTTTCCGTCAACCCTTCGACGATAACAAATTCTTTTCCGTCAACCCTTTGACGAAGACAAATTCTTTTTTGTCAACCCTTTGACGAAGACAAATTACTTTCCGTCAACCCTTTGACGAAGACAAATTCTTTTTTGTCAACCCTTTGACGAAGACAAATTCTTTTTCGTTAACCCTTTGACAAAGACAAATTACCTTTCCGTCAACCTTTTAACAAAGACAAATTATTTTCCGTCAACCCTTTAACGAAGACAAATTCTTTTTCGTCAACCCTTTGACGAAGACAAATTCTTTTCCGTCAACCCTTTGACAAAGACAAATTCTTTTCTGTCAACCCTTTGATGATGACAAATTCTTTTCCGTCAACCCTTCGACGATAACAAATTCTTTTCCGTCAACCCTTTGACGAAGACAAATTCTTTTTCGTCAACCCTTTGACAAAGACAAATTCTTTTTCGTCAACCCTTTGACAAAGACAAATTACCTTTCTGTCAACCCTTTGACGAAGACAAATTATTTTCCGTCAACCCTTTGACGAAGACAAATTCTTTTTCGTCAACCCTTTGACGAAGACAAATTCTTTTCCGTCAACCCTTTGAGGAAGACAAATTCTTTTCTGTCAACCCTTTGATGATGACAAATTATTTTCCGTCAACCCTTTGACGATGACAAATTCTTTTCCGTCAACCCTTTGACGAAGACAAATTCTTTTCCGTCAACCCTTTGACGAAGACATATTCTTTTCCGTCAACCCTTTAAGGAAGACAAATTCTTTTCTGTCAACCCTTTGACGATGACAAATTCTTTTCCGTCAACCCTTTGACGATGACAAATTCTTTTCCGTCAACCCTTTGATGAAGACAAATTATTTTCCGTCAACCCTTTTACGAAGACATATTCTTTTCCGTCAACCCTTTGACAAAGACAAATTCTTTTCCGTCAACCCTTTGACTAAGACAAATTCTTTTCCGTCAACCCTTTGACGATGACAAATTCTTTTCCGTCAACCCTTTGACGAAGACAAATTCTTTTCCGTCAATCCTTTAACGAAGACAAATTCTTTTCCGTCAACCCTTTTACGAAGACGAATTCTTTTCCGTCAACCCTTTGACGAAGACAAATTACCTTTCCGTCAACGTTTGGACGAAGACAAATTACCTTTCCGTCAACCCTTTTGACGAAGACAAATTACCTTTCCGTCAACCCTTTTGACGAAGACAAATTACCTTTTTGTCAACCCTTCGACGAAGACAAATTACCTTTCCGTCAACCCCTTTGACGAAGATAAATTACCTTTTCGTCAACCCTTTGACGATGACAAATTCTTTTCCGTCAACCCTCTGACAATGACAAATTCTTTTCCGTCAACCCTTTGACGAAGACAAATTACCTTTCCGTCAACCCTTTGACGATGACAAACTTCTTTCCGTCAACCCTATGACGAAGACAAATTACCTTTCCGTAAACCCTTTTACAAAGACAAATTACCTTTCCGTCAATCCTTTGACGATGACAAACCTTTTTCCGTCATCCCTTTGACGAAGACAAATTACCTTTCCGTCAACCCTTTGACGATGACAAACTTTTTTTCCATCAGCCCTCTGATGACGACATTTTACAACAGTTGCTTTCCGTCAACCCTTTGATGAAGACAAATTACCTTTCTATCAACCATTTGACGAAGACAAATTACCTTTCCGTCAACCCTTTGATGATGTCAAATTCTCTTCCGTCAACCCCTTGACGAAGACAAATTACCTTTCCGTCAACTCTTTGACGATGACATAGTCTTTTCCATCAGCCCTTTGATGATGACATACTTTTCCATCAACCCTTTGATGATGACACCCTTTTCCATCAACCCTTTGATGACGATGTTCCAAACCATTTTCCATAAACCCTTTGATGATGATATTCACCAACAATCTCTCATTGGAAAAAAAATCCCTATAAAAATCCAAATACCCAGTTGCAGTCCCATTTCATACATCACTTCATGCATAATTTTTCTCGCTGAAACGGGAAGTTCCACTAAAGCCCAACCATACTTGGCACAATCCATAGATCATGCATTTGAATACCCTAGCAGCCCGAGCATACATCGACTTTCAGCATACATCGACATTTTACATACATAACATTGCATCATAACATACTCTTCATATTGGGGCAAGTATGTTTAGCATAAGTTGGATTCAAGCCTTTATCGAAAGTGCAAGGATCCCCGTGAAAAAGCCCAACAGGCTTCCCCAAAGTATCTCTTTTTATTTGCCTTTTGCAAATATTGTTGGCCCTTTGTCAGTACCTTGCCTTTTGCAAGACCCCTCTGCTTTTTTGCATGGGAAAACCTTGTTTTTCCTTTTTGCAAGCCTCCTTGTTGCCTTTTGCACGAGAGAGTTTACCTTTATCCACTTTGCATGTTAAGAAAAAATGAGAGATTGGACGATTGACCTATTCTCTTATCGTTTGTCTTAAAACACCTGATGTAGGTTTGGCAAGTCCCAAGTGGTATCCATATTTCGAAAAATTCATCCATGTCGTTGTGCCTGAGGGATATAATGAGTTTTTCGTGCCTACCGTAAATTTTCCTCTATCTTGTGTATGATAACCACCATATCTATTCACCTGCCTTTTGCAAGTACTCCTGTACCTTTTACACACTTTCAAAAATCAAAACCTTCCCAGCCGTTGCTTGGGATTTACATTTTCAAATTCAAACCTTCCCATCCGCTGCTAGGGATTGACACTTTTCAAACTCAAACCTCCCCAGTCGTCGCTAGGGATCTACACCTTTAGATTTCAGGTATTCCAACAGTTGCTACGAAGCGTCACTGAACCAAAACCTCCCTAGTCGTTGCTAGGGATCTACATCTTTAGATTTCAGGTATTCCAGCCATTGCTAGGAAGCGTCATTGAACTAAAACCTCCCCAATCGTTGCTAGGGATCTATATTTTTAGATATTAGGTATTCCAGCCATTGCTAGGAAGCGTCATTGAACTAAAACCTCCCTAGTCGTTGCTAGGGATCTACACCTTTATATTTCAGGTATTCCAGCCATTGCTAGGAAGCGTCACTGAACTGAAACCTCCCTAGTCGTTACTAGGGATCTATCTTTAGATTTCAGGTATTCCAGCTATTGCTAGGAAGCATCACTGAAATAAAATCTTCCCAACCGTTGCTAGGGATTTTCACTATCTTTTACATAAGAAACTTATCCCCAACGAAGTCATATTCCCTCTCATCTTTCTTCTTGACCTTTTGTCATGAAGCTTTTCTCTTTGTTTTCCAGTTGAAGAGATACTTATGTTAAAAAATAAATAAATTGGGTAATCGGTTACCCTAATCAGGGTAACCGATTACCCAGACCAAAAACTGGTTTTTTGGCCATTTTGGGACTGTGTAACCGATTACCCTAATCAGGGTAACCGATTACACCTGCGCAGGCAGCAAAAATGGCTCTGTTTTTTACACAAAGGACACTTTGCTTCACCCCCTTCAACCCCTTTACTTCCCCTATAAATAGAGCACTATCTTCACTCATATTTCAAGCTTGAAAGCCACAAAACCTCTGCCCAAATCACCTTCAAGCTCCCTCTTTTCAACCTAAACCCTAACTCACCCAAACCCCCTTTTCTTCTTTGAACCACCCAACCACCATGTAAAAATCAACCATTTCCACACAACAACAACAGTAGCAAACTTCTAACCTTCACTTACATAATCATTCACCACCACCACCACATAAACATACACCTTCCTTCTCTTCCATTTTCCCACCACAACAACCATAGCCACCCTCTTCCAAGCTTTTTGCTTCACTCTCAAACCCAAACACAACAACAACCTAGTTTTGACACCACAATCTTGGTAATATTTTGGACTCAAACTCCTTGATTTTTTTGGTTTTGTTTTGTGTTTGAAAATGGATTTTTACTCTTGGGTTGTGTTTTGAGAGAGATTTGAGTCAACTTTGAGACAAATGGTTTTTGTTGGGTTTACACCCTTTTGGGGATTTTTTGCTCTTACTACTTTTTATCCACCATTTTCAATCAAACTTTGTTTCTTGTTATCATTTATATTTATTGGTTGATGAGATCTATTAAATCATGGCTATGGTTGTTTAGAGTTGATAAAACCTTCAATGTTTCAAACCTATTAATGATTGATCAATAGATCCTTCATGATACTTTGAGGCCTTGATAGATTGCCTCTATTTCAACCATGTTTGGGTCATTTGATACATAGATGAAACCATTCTCTTTACATTAACTTGTTATTCTATTTGCTTATTATTATTCTACTAACCACTAACCATTAACTACTAACTTCTAACATTTATATTATTGCATTTTACTTCCTTGCAATTTATTTTATTATTCACTAACCACACACTTAGGGTTGCATAACTTTCTTTGTTACAAATCTATTGTTAGTTGATTTTTCAATCATCTTCAATACTTTGCATCAATGATAAGCTATCCCTTAATGTGTCATTTCATTCACTAACCTTTATCATTGTGATATTGTCATTCTTTATCTTGTGATTTACTTTTATGTCATTACCTTGTAATTTACATTCAAGTACTCATTATCATCTTTATTGTACAAACTCATCATGCATGTTTATTTACTTGTTATTTATTTTATTGTCATCAAACATTAAAAACAACAAAAACAGGATAAAATGATAAAGACCAAAAATATTCACTCCGCTCTTAATCAACTTGGACTTAGAGGATTTCATCTTAGGACCTTTGCTTGGAGGCCTTTTCATTACTCTTTGTGATACTTTGTAAACACTTGGATTTTCATCTGTAACTTACATGCATGTTGTAAGAATGACATCATGGCACCACCTTAGGGGGACATGTTTGTAAGACCATTATCCTTTGTTTAGCTTAGGTCACTTTTGCACACAAAAGGCTTTCTCTTGGGCTACCTTACAATGAGACTCTTTAATTTCTTGTTGGTTACTTCGCATTCATGTTGCATAAGCCAAATTTCATAATCAAAAATAAAATAAACCCTTGATTCAACGTCAAGTGGCATTTTCTTAATCAAATTCAAAACACTAAATAATTACGATTATTATTGTGCGCCACGAGCCTTAAGTGGTGGAGAATGAGTGAGAATGGAGTATTCCTACCCTTACTCTGATTATTGTGGACGCAAGATGCTTGGCTTGTTGTCTAGAATAATCACCTTCACCCATAAACTTTAGTGCAATATAATCACAAACATTCATTTCATAAAACCCTTATTCAAGGTAAAAACAATACAACTCATAAAACTCATTTTTGTGCCTTAGGGCATCATCCCGAAAACCCTTTTTTCAATGGTAAAATCAACCAACACACAAACATTTTCTACTCCGAACTACGGAGCTCTGATTCCTCATCCCCGAATGAGTGATACGTAGGCACAAGGGCCACAATCCTTGGCGAGCACTATAATAACAAAAACACCCCCTCTTTTCACACATTCTTTTGAAAATAAAACAATAATAGATAAATCCCATATATGTAAAACAACCCAAATGGTTCCCATGGAGTACCATGGACGTAAGGGGCACTAATACCTTCCCCTTACGTAACCGACTTCTGAACCCAAATCTAGATTGCGACACTGATTCCTCATTCTCTTTTAGCGCTTCCCGTGCGCGTCTCTTTTCCGAGGGTTTTATCGACTATTTCCCCTCTCCTCTCCGATAGAGGTAAACTAAATAAAATTCGGTGGCGACTCTTCTGACTTTGCCTCTCTTTGGAATCTCTTTAGTCCCGGTTTCGTTATCGTGAAATCCCGGTAGCGACACAGGGGAGGGATCACAATTTGGCCCTACATATCTCTATGAACTATCAAGAAGATGCCATATCTAATATGCTGGTGGATATTGGATCCTCTTTTGATTTCGTATTGCGTTAACCGGTTAACCATATGCGTTAACCGGTTAACACTGTTCCAAAAAGTGTTTAAAAAGCACAACTCTTGTGCAGTCAAACCCCAATCGCATAACTCTCTAAGAACACAACCCTTGTGTCGTCACTAACCCTGATGCACCAATTTCAGACCGTCAAACACATCTCGATTGTTAATTCAGTATGATTGATCAACACGTCATTGCTTCACCATACTAATGTCGGATCAAGAAGAAAACGACCATTGATCGCTCAAAGGAAAATAATCATTGAGTGTTTGAATGAACGAAACGAGAACACTATATCATATATAATTTATTTTGCATCAGGATTACATATATCATATATATGTAACTTGATCGATCTCAATTTAATCTTTGATTCATTCTGTCTTTAATCATATTAATACAGAACAAAAACAATTATCAGATTCATGGTTTCGTAAGTGGCTCTGATACCACTGAAGGAGAATTGCCATCCAAGGCGCAGCGGAATTTAAAAATTTCTCCATTTAGTGATCCTTACGAATGGGCATGATCAGTGATAGAATTGTTACCTCTTGTGACGATTCAAACCTTTGGTGCAGATCTCTTGTAACGATCAAAACCTTGGATACAGATCCACGGGGCGATCACGAACGTTGAACGATGACAACGTCTCTACTCAGTCCACACGAACGGGTTCCTTCAATCTCAGTGCTAGCTGGTACGAATGAAGGCTTTGAGTGAGAGAAAGAGAGATACGAAATTCCAACTCTTCAGTTGTGTTGTATTCCCATACAATGCTTCTGCACAAGAGTTCTATTTATAGAGCCACTTGTGTGGGCTTCAAGCCAAAAAGCCCACTTAAGTGTATTTTGGCCCATATCTCATAATATGCCAAAATCACTTAAGTATTTGGTACCTTATCATACTTCTTATTCTACTTAAGTACACCGTACCTTACGATGTTCCTTAGTTGCTCTATCTCTCATCAATCAGTCCTTTGTGTGTGACCCTGTAGGTTTTCGCGACGTTGGCAATTATATTAAATCACGCATTTAACATAATAAACAGTGAGCGGTATCTAGCAACACATCACTGCTACCCAAGTCACGAAAATGTCATGTTATTTGACAAAACCTCCTGTGATAATAATTATGTGTATAATTACCCCTTTTCCCTTATGTCTATATTGAACACAAGGTATAGACCGTGTCACCCTTGTCCAGTTCAATATTGGGCCCATAGACATTTATCCTGTTACGCAGGATGGGAAAATTCCATCTAGGACACTCATGTCCCTCACAATGCTTTATGGAGTACCCATCAACTGTCTTTATGGTTATCCAATTACGGACAACATTGGATCAGCAATAAAGTACTCGACTCTACATCTAGGATCCATAGTGGTTTCAGGTTGAAGAGTGGTATACACTATTATCACCATGAGAATAACTTATGACACTTTGCATAACTTTCTATATAGGATTCTCATAGCGGGTCAATCCGGTATAAATATTACTCCTAATATTCATACCTATGTTTAAGACTTGATAACTCTTTATCCATGATCCATGAGATGTGATCATCAGTCTACAAACATAATAGTCTTAATGCTTTAATGTTATCCCACTTCACACTAAAGCTCGACTACGGATACTTTAAGAATAATGTTCTTATGTTTAATGTGCTCTCATGATTAAGTCACACTTAATACATTAAACGGACTATCTATTCCAGGGACTTTATTAATCAACCATAATAAAGAAAATGCCTTTTATTATTAATAAATAATTCGATACAAGTACCAAAAGATTTGGCCTCTAGGGCTTACACCAACAATCTCCCACTAGCACTAGAGCCAATCAGGCATACCCCTTATGCCCATTGATCTAGTATGGCCATCATGCTTCTGCTGCGCAAGAGGCTTCGTCAGTGGGTCAACAATATTGTCAAGTGTAGGTACTTTACATATTTTCACATCTCCTCTATCTATTATCTCTCGAATGATATGATAATTCCTAAGTATGTGTTTGGATCGTTGGTGAGATCTAGGCTCCTTATCTTGTGCGATAGCACCATTGTTATCACAATAGAGACCAATGGGATCCACAATGCTAGGGACTATGCCAAGTTCACTAATGAACTTCCTGATCCAAACAGCTTCCTTTGCTGCACTTGAGGCATCAATATACTCGGCCTCGGTTGTAGAATCAGCAACTGTATCTTGCTTTGAACTTTTCCAGCTCACAGCGCCACCGTTCAATCAAAACACATAACCAGATTGCGATCTAAAGTCATCCTTATCTGTCTGGAAGCTAGCATCGGTGTAACCAATTACAGCCAATTCTTCCTGACCTCCATATATCAAGAATGAGTCCTTAGTCCTTCTCAAGTACTTAAGGATATTCTTGACAGCTACCCATTAGGAATCACCAGGATCAGATTGGTACCTACTCGTTGCACTTAAAGCATACGAGACATCTGGTCGAGTACATAACATGGCATACATGATAGATCCTATTGCAGATGCATATGGAATCTTATTCATGCGATCCTTTTCTTCCTTAGTTGAAGGGGATTGTGCTTTTGACAGACACATGCCATGTTGCATAGGTATGAATCCTTTCTTGGAATCATGCATATTAAAGCGTCCCAGCACTTTGTCTATGTATGTACTATGACTTAGGCCAATCAGTTTTCGTGATCTATCTCTATAGATTCTGATTCCTAATATATAGGCTGCTTCACCTAGGTCCTTCATAGAAAAGCATTTCCCCAACCAAGACTTTACTTGTTGCAGGGTAGGCACATCGTTTCCAATGAGTAATATGTCATCTACATATAATACCAGGAAAACGATCATGCTCCCACTAACCTTCTTATAGACACAAGGCTCATCTTCGTTCTTGATGAATCTATATTGTTTTACTGTTTCATCAAAACGAAGATTCCAGCTCCGGGAAGCTTGCTTCAATCCATAGATTGATCTTTGTACCTTACATATCTTTTGGGCTTCTTCTGGTATGTCAAATCCTTCAGGCTGTGTCATGTACACATCCTCAAGAAGATTTCCATTAAGGAAAGCAGTTTTGACATCCATCTGCCATATTTCATAATTATGATATGCAGCGATAGCAAGTAAAATCCGAACAGATTTAAGCATTGCAACTGGTAAAAAGATTTCATCATAGTCAACACCATGAATTTGTTTATATCCTTTTGCAACCAGTCTTGCTTTATAGGTATGTACCTTACCATCCATGTCAGTCTTCTTTTTGAAGACTCACTTGCATCCTATAGGACTAACTCCTACAGGAGGCTCTACCAAGGTCCAAACTTGGTTTGTGTACATGGAATCTATTTTGGATTTCATGGCTTCTAGCCACTTCTCAGACTCGGGACCAGTTATGGCCTCTTGGTAGGTCAGAGGCTCATCTTGATCCATGAGTAATACATCACCTTGATCTGTTATGAGATATCCATATCTCTCAGGTAGGTGACGTATCCTGCTTGACCTACGCTGGTCTTATTCTACTTGAGCAGGTTGCTCTTCCACAACCACTTGTGTTTCCTGCTCTAATTCCTCCATAGGTGTATCGATGCTTTGTGATTCTTGAATTTCTTCAAGCTCTACTTTCCTCCCACTGATTCCTTTGGGAATAAAATCCTTTTCTAGGAAAACTCCAGTTCGAGCGACAAACACTTTTCCCTCAGAAGGATTGTAGATGTAATACCCTCTTGTTTCCTTAGGATACCCCACAAATAAGCATCTGACAGATTTGGGCTCAAGCTTAGTTGAAATTTGTCGTTTCACATAAACTTCGCAACCCCAAATCTTCATGTAAGACATATGTGGTTTCTCACCACTCCATATCTCATATGGTGTAAGACCCCAATTTTGGCCCTAAGATCCCTCATGGCCCATATCATATCATATCATATCATTGCCTCAAGGATCTTTGCATGCCCTAGTTTCCCTCCTAGTGGGTGGGTCACCTTGTGAGTGTGGTTCTTGATCACCAAGCATATTTTGCATTTGTATATCATTGCTTTTCATTTGTTTACTAACCAAAAATACAAAAATATTGTCATCTAACCATGTTACTTGCAGATGAAGCAATCAACAGTCAAACAGTCAAATCAGTCATTAAACAGTGGATGGTGGCCATTCTTGAAGAATTTGGGCACCATGATCAATCATCAAGAGTTCATATGAGTTGAGACATCATGTTGGATCAAGATATCAAGTGGTAGGGGCTTGGAATTCATCAGAACATGGTTCAGTCAAGCAAAACCCTAGCAAAGTCAACTGAAGTCAACCTTGGTCAACTGTGCATTTAATCAGTGATTTGATGGTGGGAATTGGTCTGAGAGGTCTCATTCATGCCCATATAAGCCTCATATATCATGTCAAGCATCCACAGTGAAGAAAATAAAGTCAGACAAGAAATTTCCAAAAATAGAAAGTTGACCTGTAATTGGAATTTGCCAAAAATGGAAACTTCTTGATCCTCAACTTACATCATCATACAAGCTTCAAATGAATTTTTTCCCAACATGAAAGTTGAATATCTTGTTCTCCCATTTCCAAAAAGTCCAAGAACACTCAATTCCCATTTATGGTTGGCAAGTTATGATCAAATCATTTTCAAAAATTTTTGAACTTCAAAAGGCCATATCTTCCAAACCATTTGGCCAAATTGGGTGGGGTTTTTTGCTACAAGTCACATTTGATGCCCTCTTTCCAAATCTTCCATCACAATTTACCAAAAAATCACCAATCAAAATGGCATTTTTGAAGTGGTTTGAATTATTTTAAGTAGGGTGAAAAAATTGACTTTCCAAAATAACCAATTCCAATCATTTTTACCACTTGCAATAGTTCAGAAAACTCATTTGGAATGTGGTATAAGGCCCAATTCGCAGCTTTTAGTTCAGGCACATGCAACTTGAAGTGAAATTGGTCAATTAGCAAAAACACCCAAAATTAGCAAATTGGATTACCACTCACTAACCAAACATTAAGCAATGTTAATCATAGTATATATGCTCACTTTTCTGCTGAAAAGCCCTAGCTCACTTTCACCAAAACAGACTAAAAACTCTATTTCTCTCAAATCTTCATTTTTGCACATTGGAACTTTTCTTGGCAAAACCTCAAAGAACACGAGCTAGCCTTGGTTGCTTCATCATTTACCATCACTTTGGAAGCATTTTTGAGCACCATTTCTTAACTGTAAGCAAGGGAATTGCAGCTGTTCCATTGAAGCGTTGCCATGGAAGATCTTGATTGGGGTGGTTTCAAAGACTGTTGAGCTAAAACTCGTGCTCCATTCATCATCTGGAACTTGAAGCTTCATCTGTTTCAGCCATTCACAGCCAAACATCACCTGTTTCATCATTGTGCTTCAGAGTTGGTGAGTTTTCGACCATGACCATTTTCAAAATTATTGTATGCTTTAGAGAGATCTTTTTATGCTGAGTTCATTGGTGGTTGTGGTTTGGAAAATGGTTGCATATGCTGAAAGTTGTGTTGATTTGAAACTTGATGTGTGAATATGTTTTGGCATGATTCATCTTTGTTAGCATGATTTGATCAAAACTAGGGGTGGATTTGTGTTGTTCATGCTTGGATGGTTCGATTAGTGTATTCATTTGCCAAATCTGGAGCATTTTTTCTTCATCGTGATTGCATATTACTGTAGCTTAAAGAAACCCTAAAAATCCTGGCCCAGATTCCATTTGATCGCGTTTGGCTGTTGTTGTTTGTGTTTTTGCATGGAGAATCACTATTCCATTGGCCATGACCAATCACTGAGCGACACGCAGGATAAGTTGTACGCTGCGTTTCACTAATAGTTCCAAATAATTACAAATATGCCACGCCGTGTTACAATATCCATTAAATCATATTATTTCTTCAATTTTTATTTCATTTGTTACACAAACTTCCCAAATTCATATCACATTCATTTTTGATCCAAAATTCATGAGACTTTTTGCATAATGTTCATCTTAATCTCTAGTTTTTTTATCATATATTTTCCAGATTTTTTGGATGAATGGATTTTTAATTGTGCTAGGGTTTTGTTCATGTGTCCAATTTTTGTACACTTTGCCAAATCAATTGTGAAATGATGATGCTTTATCCAATGCCTTTGAAATTTTTTGTGCTTAAACTAGACACATTCATGGTGATTTTGGTGTAGAGTTTGTGAATTTATCATTGCTGGTTTGTGAGTTATGATTTTTTGAATTAGGGTGTGACAATTTGTGTCACACCATTAATGACCAACTTCATGATTTTCATTACCATGCTTCTTGACCTCAAATTGGCTTTAATTTTTGCATGAATGTACTTATGGATGTCTAGTTTACATGTGATTTTTCCTGGAATTTTGGAATGCATTTTATAATTGTTTGGGATTTTTCTCCCCTGTTTGACCAAATTGTTGACTTTTGTGACACATGATGGTATATGTTTTGTGAAATTCTCATACTTTATTGGATGGACATGAAATTTGATATGTGAATTGTAGGCATCTTAAGCTTTGCCATGGTTTTGGCCTCATTCATTTCTCATATGTTTTCACTGATGTATGATTTATTGAAGTTGGTACATGTTTGGTTGACTTCTTTGAGCATGCTTGAACTTGCCTTGCCTTTCTGATTTTCATTGACCTACTTCCCTTGATCCAAATGAGCTGAAATTTGGCATGCATATCATGTTATGGTTGATGTTTGATCATGAATTATTTGATGATTTATTGAAATGATTATGATTGGTTTTGAGTTAAGTCTTGCTGTTGACTTCTATGAGCTTCCATATGCCATGCTTTGACCTAATTTGCTTATGAAATCATAATGATGAATGATATGAACATGGAACCACTTGAGTTTGCTTCTTGATTGTTTGAATATGATTTTGATTGGATTTCACTTGCTGTTTTGACTTTCTCATCCTCTTTTGACCCTAGGCTTGTCCTAGTGGTCCTGTTGCTCATGTTTGAGTTCATTTTTTCAGGTTAAGCAACAAATACCCAAAGAGATCAATACAAATTGATTGAGCTTGATTGATTATCATGAACTAACTTGTTTGTTTTGTAGGTTGCTTGGCTCACATGCTTTGAGCATTGTGCATTGCACATTTAACTGATTATGTTGACTGTTGATCCTTATCTCATTTTGGTTTGACTTTGAGTTGTGTACTGATTCTGTTTGACTGGTTTCAGGTACCCTTAGTTGCTTAGTTCTTTAAGAACTTGCTTTACTTTGCTTTAATAGCAATTTGCATTGAGGTATAATTCCTTATCTTCATGTAGTCTGGAAGACCTGGCCTGTTACTTGGCCAGGCAACTGTCTGAAGTCCTCCTTAAGAGGCAATGTTTGTGTGTGTTTACATTTGTCCCAAGCAGGAAAAGTCCTTTAAATAAGGCAATTGGTAGAATCCAAGAGATATGCAACCTATCTCCTACTATTCTGTGAGTCACTCACCTTGCTCACACTACTTGTGTTGATGCATAGTTGTAGCACCTCAAATTTGCACCTATCATTGTGCATACCATCTCATATTAGGTCATAGCATATCATGATCCATTGCATAGCATTTGCATTGTCCCCAGTTGCCTCAAGAGCAAGCAAGCAAAGAATTAGGTCAAACTGATCAGGAGATCAGTCAACCAAGCAAGCAAGGTTGTTTCTCAAGGAGCCAAGGCCCTAGGGTTTGTCCAACAAGTTCACATGGCTAGAGGGTCCATTTGAAGTGTTCAAGTCAAGGGTTGAGGGCTCAAAGGTCATCAGTCAATGCATAGCCAGGCAAAAACCCTAGAAAGTCAACAGTCAGTCAAAGCAGTGGATGGTGGCCATTCTTGTGGAATTTGGGCACCATGATCAATAATCAAGAGTCCATACAACATGGGACATCATTTGAAGTCAAGGTCTCAAGGAGTTAGGGTTTGGAATTCATCAGTTCATGCACAGACAGTCCAAAACCCTAGAAAAGTCAAAGTTGGTCAACTGTGGTTGATTCTATGGTTTTGATGGATGGAAATGGTTTGAGAGAGCTTATTCATGTCCTAATAGGCCTCATATATCATGGCAATCAACATCATGGAAGAATTTGAAGCCAATCAGAAAATTTCCCAAAATAGAAACTGGACCTGTAATTTTAACTGCCAAAAATGGAAACTTCTTGATCCTCAGCTTGCATCATGATACAAGCTTCAAATGAATTTTTGCCCAACATGAAAGTTGAAGATCTTGTTCTCCCATTTTCAAAAAGTCCAAGAACTCTCAAATCCCATGTGTGGTTTGCAAGATATGGTCAAATCATTTTCACCAATTTTTGAACTTCAAATGAGCATATCTCATGATTCCTTTGGCCAAATTTGGTGGGATTTTTTCCTACAATCTCCATTTAACACTATCTTTCCAAAAATTCATTCATCATGTCCTAAAACCCTACCATTCAAAATGGCATTTTTTGACCTATTTCATTTAAAAATCAAGTTTGACCAATGGTTGACTTTTTGATTTATTGATCTTTTCACCATTTGGCCAATTGGGATTTGTCTCATATGTCATTTGAAACTTGTTCCAAGCCCTAACTCATGCACATACCATTACCATACCACTATTTTGACCAAAGGTGCAAAATGGGAAATTTTGCAAATAGCTTCGTTTGAGCAAGGCAAGGTTAGCAATTTATGTGCAGACTTCAAACAGCAAAAACTTGGTCTGTTTACAGCCTGTATCAAGCCCATTCGTGGCAGTCCATTACACCTCCATTTTCATTTGCTCACAATTAGTAAAAATGCAAAATGCTTCATTTAGCATAAACAAGTTTACCACTTGATTAAGCCTTGCTAAACAGTCATATAAAAGCTTCACTTCTGCTCATTCCAACCCTAGACACAGCTGAAAACACACAGAAAACCTCCATTCTCTCGATTTGGCATCTGAACCAAAACTGATTTTCTGCACAAAATTTCCAAAACCTTCGAGTAACCTTTGGTTGATTCATCACATGGACATCATCTAGAAGTGATTTGTGGCATTAAACCTCAACTGTGCTGCAGCATATCTCTCTGTTTTCCTCAAGCTCTCCCAATGGCAGATCGTGATTTATTCATCTCCAAGCATTCTTGAGCTTAAAGAACTTCATCATCCATCAACATAAAGCACAAGGGCCATCTGTTTCGAGCTGCATCCATCAGAACACCACTGCATCTCATTTTTCTTCAAAAACAAGTAAGTTTTCGACTATCTTCATTCTCCAATCCATGCTATGTGTTAAGTGGGTCTTTGAATGCTGGTTTGAATGCAACTTGTATCATCCAAAATGGTTAACTATATCATGAGAAATCTGGATTTTATCTTGTGCACTCAAATATGTTTTCCATCGATTTGGTTAGTTTAGGATGAGCTAGTGAAAATGAACACCATATTTGTGATGCTTGATGTATGCTGATGCTTTTGACATGCTTACATTTAAATTCTGGGCATTTTGAATTTTTGAGTTGCATGAAGGTGATGAAGATCATACTGCTGTTCATAAACCCTAACATGTTTTCCAGAAATCCTGTTGCATATGCATGTGTGTTGGCCACTATTGTCGCTTGTGATTGCATGATGTGTTGCATTGCCATGTTGTTGTATGATGCTTGGTCGAATCTTGCTTGTTGACTTCATGAAATCCCATGCCTGGCTGCTGTTAAACCCTAGGGTTTTTGTTAAACCCAGAACTTTGAACATCGATTGGCCGTGCACTGTTCCATTGGCTGGTAGCCAATCACAACATTTCGTTGTGTGTACCAAAACGCAGTGTTTTGGATTAGTGGCTCGTTATTTACAAATATGCCACGCTGACCATTGTTGACTCACTAAAACCATGTTATTTGATCATGCTTGCTCCAATTATTCATCCAACTTGCAAAATTCATTTCTCTCTCAAATTTCATCCAAAAATCATGAAAATTTTTCCATCATCTTCACATGGATGTCTAGTATTTGATTATGATTTTTTTAATTAATTTTTCATTGGCTGGATTTTAATTGGTAATTGGTTTCCTAACATGTATGCACATTTGACACCCTTTGCCATTTCAATTGTGAAATACTCATGATGTATCCATTGCCCCTGAAACTTTTTGTGGTGAAACTAGACTCATTTACCTTTGTCTCCATATAGAGTTTATGCATTTATCATTTGTGGTTTGTGAGTTACAAATTGTTGAAGTGAGGTGTTGCATTTGGTGCTACATGAATGATATGCATTTTCCCAATTTTTGTTCACATGCTTCCTTACATCCAAATGACCCATTTTTTTGCATGAATCATCTATCACATGTCTAGTTTGTGTATGAATTTTCTTGGAATTAACCATGCTGTTTCCAATTTATTTGAGAATTTTCTTCCCTGCCTAGTCAAATGTTGACGTTTTGTGCTACACATTGCCATTTCATTTGGGAAATCCTCATACCATATTATATGATCATGAAATTTCATATGTGATGACTAGACATCTTGAGCTTTGCATTGGTGTTAATATCATTCATTTCTCATCTGTTTTCAATTTGATATGATTTTTTGAAGTTGACCCATGTTTGTTGACTTTCATTGTGCTTACTTGAAATTATGTTGACTTCATGATTTTCATTGACTGCCTTCCTCTCATCCAAATGCCATGAAATTTGACATGCTTACCATGCTAGATGTTAGGATTAAGTGTGAATTATCTGATGATTTTTGAAAATATTTGGGTTGACTTTTGATGCAAGTCATTCTGTTGACTTCTTTGAGCTTCCATTTGCCTTACTTTGACTTCAAATGTTCATGAAATGATGATAGTGATTGATATGCATGTGAACCCAATTGGAATTACTTCTTGATTGATTGAATTTGATTTTGATTGAATATGGTTTGCTGTTTTGACTTTTTCATTCACTTTTGACCCTAGGCTTGCCCTAGTGGTCCAGTTACTTACTGTTGAGTTTGTGTTTTCAGGTTGGGCACTAAATGACCATTGAGATCACTTTAATCTGGTTGAGTTTGGTTATATGTCATTGAGCTAACCCTTGTTTTGTAGGTGGCTTGACTCATGTGCTTGAGTCTTGTGCTTGGCACAGTTGGTTATTGGTTTTGATTGTTGTGTACCAATTCCTTTTGCTTTAAACTGTTGAACTGTTTACTGATTGGTTTGACTATTTCAGGTACCCTTAGTTGCTTAAGTTCTCTGAACTTGTTTTGCTTTGCTATTTAGCAAATTGCTTGAGGTATAATTACTTCTTCTTCATGTAGTCTGGAGACCCGGTCTGTTACTTGGCCGGGCAAACTGTCTGAAGTCCTCCTTAAGAGGCAATGCTTGTGTATGTTTAATTTGTCCTTGTACAGAGTCAAAGACCTCCTAAGTGAAGAGGCAATTGGCAGAACCAAGGGATAAGCAATCTATCCCCTGCTATTCAGTGTGTCTTCTGTCTTGCTCACACCATTGTGTTGATGCATTGCAGATAAAAACCCAAGATCTTGTACAATTGTACAGTTGAGTCAGTATCAAATGTGTAGAAGGGTTCCCACTTTCTGAACCCACACATTCTTGTCAAAAGCTCTCCCAGGCCAGGGATAGAAGCTGTGAAGTCTCATCTTCACTCACCTTTCATCTGCTTCACCTTAGCCCCTCAATGGCAAGGTTAAGAGCACCATCACCCATTTCCAGAGGTTTATTTGTTGAGGTTGACATGACCCCTCGACTAAAACCTAACCCTTGTTTGAGCCACTTGCTTGTGTATAGTGTGTGCTATCTGCGCTTGTATGTTTGTTTGACTTGCTTCCTGTGCAAGTTAGGTTTAGTTTAGAGTAATCCTTGTTTGCTCTCGCCCTCGTTGCGATCGAGCCTTTTCCTTTCTCTCGCCCTCGTTGCGATCGAACCTTTCCCTTTCTCTTGCCCTAGTTGCAATCGAGACCTTTATCCCTCCGTAGCCGAACTACGGCAACTCTGATTCTCATGTTCAGGTGAGATACGTAGGCACGAGATGCGATGTCTTGCCGAGTTTGACTAACAACTAACACTAACTCTTTTCTCTCGCCCTCGTTGCGATTGAGACCTCCCCTTTCTCTTGCCCTCGTTGCAATCGAGACCCTTGCTTCCTGTGCAAGCCTTGTCTAGGATAGGTTGGCCCTTGTGCCATTTAGCTAGAAACCTTAACTTAGGGTTGACTTTGCATGACAACATCTAGGCTCGAGTCGTAGTCTCCCTAGTGTTGTGTCTCCCTCTGTTATCTGGTTAGGCTAGATTCTTTGTCCCTGCGTAGGGGAACTACATCGCCCTGATCTTCATACCAGATGAAGTATGTAGGCAGGAGATTGAGCTGATCTCTCCGGGCGCCCTTTTTCTTTTTCACCCTTCGTGTCTTAACCACCCTTGTGTGTGTTCTGGTTGGAGTCCGACATAAGTCCAGCGATTGGCAGTTGGTTTCCTGTGTGTGTTTTTTGGTTCGGATGCTGATGTAAGTCCAGTGATTGGCATTCGGGCTCCACGTTTGCCTTTGCCTGTGTTTGTTTGCGTGCGTGTCAGCCGAGCTACGAATGCTCTGATTCTTCTCTCGTCCGAGAAGATACGTATGCATAGGATGCGATATCCTAGCGAGCATGTGTCGTTTCCCCAGTCCGAACTACTTCGACTCTGATGTCTATGCCTGATAGACTAAGTAGGCCCAGGATGCGATATCCTGCCGAGTCAGTTTCAGTCAGTTTCTTTTGTCTCTTTTCAGCCAGTGCGTGTGTGTGTTTGAGCAGTGTTTTAGCAACCAATTTCCTTCCTTTTGTGCGTGGATCCCGTAGAGTACTACGGATGCGTAGGGTGCCTAACACCTTCCCTTCGCATAACCGACTCCCGAACCCATCCTCTTTGGTCGCGAGACCATGTTCTTTCCTAGGTTTACTTCGAGCGTTTCCTTTCCCTCTTTTGGGATAAATAACGCACGGTGGCGGCTCTGTTGTTTCTTTCTTTTCCCGCCGGTTTTTCGCGTGATGCGACAGTTGGCGACTCTGCTGGGGATGTAGAGAAGTTGACCTATGCTGGTCCATCTTCCCTGAGCGAGTCTCTCCTAGCGTTCTCTAGGATTAGGGTTTTGGTTGCTTTCTGCTTATTGTATTTTATTGCATTCATTGTATATATGTACATTTATTTGTTTGCATTGATTGTGTGCATTGATGTTTGCATTCATATTCATTATTCATTACTGGCTGGCTGTCTGTTTTTCTCTGTGTGGGGGGGGAGTCAGTTGAGGTAAAAGGTCCAATACCCAGACCATGAGTGAGAATCTAGGATGATTAGGAATAGAGTGATTCATGGGAAGCGGGTGGTATGGCGCCACTTAGCGGAACATTGATATCACGAGCAGTTCAGACCCTGGTGGGATACTGTCGTTACATACTTTGGGTGTGTATATGACAGTATTTCTGCGAAAGGTTATTTATGCTGCGTTTCTCTCAGCTTTACCCTGGCCTGGACGACACCCGTGAGTGGGGAAGGGTTTGATCATTTTTACAGGTACAGTTGGTGACTCCTGGTACTGATGGTGACTACGAGTTATATTTCTGGACGCCGAAGGTTTGACCCTGGTTTTGATCAGAGGGTTCCGTTTATTTCGGATCCCTGGGCTGAATTTGAGGGTACTCGCTCAGATGGTGACTCAGTGCTCCAGACATGGGTTCAGATGCCAGTTGATCAGTTTGACTTTGGGTTTCAGATGATTATGGTCAGAGTTCAAGCCGAAGCTTTGACCCTGTGCCTTGAGACGCACAGCCTGACCCGTCATGTTGCATCATTTGCATCATAGCATGTTTATTTTCCAAAAAAATAGCAATGCATGGAAAAAGTTAACTCGCATACTCATATCCTTTTCAGGATCATTCATGATAAAATAGCATTCGCAGCATATGCATATCATACACATATCATCCTTGCATTACAGACATGTTTGGGGACGTGACCTCTCACTTTGGGTTTTGACTGAGACAGGATTGTTGATTACCGCCCGCACCGCGACTAGACTCAATCATCAGGAGGAGTATGGATCAAGTTCAGACTGAGCTAGCTGAGATGAGGGCGAACATGGCCCAGTTCATGAACATGATGCAAGGGGTCGTTCAGGGGCAAGAGGAGCTGCGTACCTTAGCCCAGAGACAGGAAGTTGTGATTCCAACTGCCAACCGTGCTTCACCAGTGGGTGTTCCTGTGGATGATAATGTTGCTGCTACCGCTCCCGTCAGTAACTTTGATGGGGTTGATGATTTGGGGGGTATAAGAATCAATGGACAACCTCTTGCTGCAGAGGTCAATGTCAGAGCTACCCGGATTCCAGTTCATCGTCCTGCTTCACTTGTTGACAAACAAGAGGACACGTTTACTCTCCTCAGTGAGGACTATGATGTTGTGAAAATCGAAGAAAGGGACAGAAAAGTGGATGCTCTCGCTGAGAAAATCCGAGCCATGGAATGTCAGAACTCCCTTGGGTTTGATGTGACCGACATGGGTCTGGTGGAAGGGTTGAAGATACCCTACAAATTCAAAGCACCTTCTTTCGACAAGTACAATGGTACCTCCTGTCCTCGCACCCATGTGCAGGCTTACTTCAGGAAGATCTCTGCTTATACTGACGACGAGAAGATGTGGATGTACTTTTTCCAAGATAGTCTATCTGGGGCATCTTTGGACTGGTACATGGATCTGAAGCGAGAATCAGTCAGAAGCTGGAAAGATTTGGGTGAGGCCTTCCTAAGGCAATACAAGTACAACATGGACATGGCGCCAAGCCGAACTCAGTTACAGAGCTTGTATCAGAAAGATAAGGAGAGTTTCAAAGAGTATGCCCAGAGGTGGCGTGAACTAGCCGCAAGAGTGCAACCTCCGATGTTGGAGAGAGAGCTGACTGACATGTTCATTGGAACCTTGCAAGGTGTGTTCATGGACCGCTTGGGAAGTTGCCCGTTCAGTAGCTTTTCAGATGTTGTTGTCTGTGGGGAAAGAACTGAAAGCCTTATCAAAGCAGGAAGGATACAAGATCCTGGCTCTTCAAACTCTTCCAATTCTAAGAAGCTATACTCTGGGGCACCCAAAAGGGGAGAGAATGAAACAAATGCTGTGCACCGTCGAAGGAGTGCAAATAGAGGACCATATCGGCAAGTTGCTGCTGTGACTATTCCAGCAACTCAAACTCAACAGCAACAGAGAAGACCAACTCAGCAGTATCAGACTCCACAACGTCATCCTCAGCAGCAGGCTTACCAGCCTCCCATTGACAATCAAGCTGGTACGAGTAATGAGAGGAAGAAGATCATTTTTGATCCAATCCCCATGTCCTACGCCGAACTGTATCCCACTCTGATAGAGCGGAACATGATCACTCCCAGAGACCCGCCGCCCATACCCGTCAACCCTCGGTGGTGGTATAGGCCTGAACAGCATTGTGTGTATCACTCGGGTGCTCCTGGTCATGATGTGGACAGTTGTTTCCAGCTGAAGATGAAGGTTCAAGACCTTGTGAGGTCGGGTATTCTGATTTTGGAAGACTTAGGTCCCAATGCTAATCGAGCTTGAAGATAACAAGTCCTGGGCTGGCGCCGACTTTTCTTCAGAAGGGTTGTTCGGAAAGCAGAAGCTGCTGATGCAAAAGATATTGACAGTTGTCGTCCCCGATGGGATCTATCACAATTGGGTCACTGTGGGCTTTCCTACAGTTGTTCATTAAGTCAGAGTAACAATCACTTTGTTTAAAAACCCTTCTCCCATGCCAAAAGGAGAAGTGATGACATTGTTGGCAACATTTTGTGCAATGATATTTTCATTCAAATAAATTCATGTTAAACATTTGTTTTTCCATTTGTTTTCCCTTTTCGCTTTTTGCATGAAATTGGTGATCACAGAAAAACCTTAAAAAAACAAGAATAAAAGCAATCTTTTCATCTGCATAACGATTGTCTTGTTTGATTTTTCAAAGAGCTTTTCATCTCTAAATCTTTATGCAGGTTGTTTTTCAAACCCATTGAACATAATGATCGGACGTCATCTCCCAATTTTGAATTCCCTGTATTCGAAGCGGAAGAAGATGATGTTGAAGGGATTCCTGACGAGATTTCCCGACTTCTCGAGCAAGAAAAGAAGATCACTCAGCTGCATCTCGAGAATCAGCAGAACAGCCAACTGGGGCATCAAAAAAAAGAAAGTAAAAAAAAAAAGAGAAAAGAGGAGGGTGCAAAATCAAAAGAAATCAAAAGAAATCACAAGAAAGCAAATCAAAAGAAAGAAAAAGAAAGAAAAAACAAAAGAAAGATAGCACCCTCAAAGTCCCAAGTTGGCTGATGCTGAATTCGATCGAAAAGAAGAGATCAACTGCCATGTGTCATGGTCAGTCATATCAGCAGAGAGTGAAAAAGCATTCGACAAGAAGATCAAGCTTCGTGTGTTCCGAGGAACCTTGTGCTCAAGAAAGTCTTGTCTTTCGTGCCCGATTCCAGGGGCAAGTGGACTCCCAGCTAAGAACGTCCATACGTTTTCAAGAGAGCCTTTTCAGGCAGTGTTCTGACACTTACAACAATGGATGAAGAAGTTCACTCGTCCTGTGAATTCCAGATGCAGTCAAGAAATACTTCGCCTACAAAAACAAAAAAAAAGAGAACAAGAGCTCGCTAAGTCGAACACCCCAAAGGGCGACTTAGGCAAAAAGGAGCGTCTCGGTGGATTGAAAACCCGAAAGGGCGATCCAGGCAAAAGTTAGAGACACTGAAAAAAAAAAAGAATTTGCATCCCGCTAGATTGATCACCTCACACCGGGGCAATCTAGGCAAAATTAGGGATTTGGCAAGTAACTGCATCTTGACAAGACTGTGCTCTATATCTGTCATCCGTCAGGGATTCTCGATTCGTCGTCGACTGAAGCTTTGAATACATCGAAAATTCAGAATGGTAGAGGAAAGGTCATTATGTTCAATGTAGCCCTCTCCAATATATATCACCGGTTTCAAACTTGTACAGATCTATGGAGTCTCGCCCTTTGCAGACTACCATTTCATCACATCAATTTGAGCTTTTACCCAATTATTTGCACTCTTATTTGTTTCAACTCAACAAACGTTTTGCATGTTTTAATTGATAAAGTATCATTGTTTTCAAAATAAACAAATTTTTCACAAAATTGTTCTTAAACAAAGTGAACATTCACAATGATGGAAGAATACTTAGGAGACCCGCAGTGCTCTCCCGAGGGTGGTATGATTACCAACAGGTAAGACAATTGTTCGTATCTCGAGCATGACTGTATCTTTGTCCTGCAGAACCTCGTATGGTCTCTCCTCAGTGATTTTGCCCGATGCAGTGTTGTTTGAAGTTGTTCATCTTCATGTTCCCGACAGTACACGTTCTTCCTCCAAATCCCTGTTAGCACCTATTGTGGGGCATCCCCAGTAAAGTGCTGTTTGAGCCCTACCATGGGGCATTCCCAGCAAGGTTGCTGTTGACAATACTTTTGTGGGGCAGTTCCCCAAGCAGAGCGTTTACTGAAGACTTCAACTTTCCTCTCTCCAGCAGAGCAGTCTTCCTCTCTCCCCCAGCATGGTTGTTTTTCTTTGAAGATTCAGTATTTGGTGGATCGACATCCCCGTAATCCGGCATTCCCTCAGATGGATCCCTCAGTGGAGTTGTTCGCGTAAGGAGCTTTATCAATGCTTTTGTATTTCTCATCAGAAATCTGGTTGCTTCTCGGTATCTCAGATTTTCATCACGAGTTGTTGTGGCGCATACGCCTGTATGTTGAACTCTGTTCTCCGGTTGTGACTGACGATCCCTCCGGAAGCCTCCGGTGGCCTTCCTCCCCTGCAGGATAAGTGTTCCCTGATATCCCAGTCCCCAGTGGATTTTCTTGGCTCTATGGTGACTTTGGTTTTCTCTCCGGACAGTTGATTCCCGGACCCGCGTGTTGAGCATGTCTGTTTGTCAGCATTCATCATACATTCATCATGCATAATGCATACATGCATAATCATAGCATTTGGATACTCATGTTGCAGCTGTTGCCGTGTATTTGTTGACGGTTGCCTCCTGCTATTTGTTGATACAGAATCTCTCTAGTAGATTTTATTTGAAAACCCATAATCAATGGTGTGACACTTTGCCAAATCAATTGTGAAATGATGATGCTTTATCCAATGCCTTTGAAATTTTTTGTGCTTAAACTAGACACATTCATGGTGATTTTGGTGTAGAGTTTGTGAATTTATCATTGCTGGTTTGTGAGTTATGATTTTTTGAATTAGGGTGTGACAATTTGTGTCACACCATTGATGTCCAACTTCATGATTTTATTTACCATGCTTCTTGAACTCAAATTGGCTTGAATTTTTTTTATGAATGTACTCTTGGATGTCTAGTTTACATGTGATTTTTTGTGGAATTATTGATGGCATTTCCTAATTGTTTGGGATTTTGTCCCCTGTTTGGTCATATGTTGACTTTTTGTGACACATGATGCCATATGCTTTGTGAAATTCTCATACTTTATTAGATGGACTTGAAATTTGACATGTGATTAGTAGACATCTTAAACTTTGCCATGGTTTTGATCCCATTCATTTCTCATATGTTGTCACTGATTTATGATTTATTGAAGTTGGTACATGTTTGGTTGACTTCTTTGAGCATGCTTGAACTTGCCTTGCCTTTCTGATTTTCATTGACCAACTTCCCTTGATCCAAATGAGCTGAAATTTGATATGCTTATCATGTTATGGATTATGATTGATCATGAATTATTTGATGATTTATTGAAATGTTTATGATTGGTTTTGAGTTAAGTCTTGCTGTTGGCTTCTATGAGCTTCCATATGCCATGCTTTGACCTAATTTGTTTATGAAATCATGATGATGAATGATATGAACATGAAACCAATTGAGTTTGTTTCTTGATTGTTTGAACTTGATTTTGGACACTTGTCACTTTTTGTTTTGACTTTCTCATCCCTTTTTGACCCTAGGCTTGTCCTAGTGGTCTTGTTGCTCATGTTTGAGTTCATGTTTTCAGGTTGAGAAGCAATTGCCTTAAAGAAACTTATACAAGTTGAATGAGTTTGATTTGATTATCATGACTAACTTGTTTGTTTTTGTAGGTTGCTTGGCTCATATGCTTTGAGTCTTGTGCATTGCACATTTAACTGATTGTGTTGACTATTGATCTTTATCTCATTTTGATTCAAACTTTGAGTTGTGTACTGATTCTGTTTGACTGGTTTCAGGTACCTTTAGTTGCTTAGTTCTTTAAGAACTTGCTTTGCTTTGCTTAATAGCAATTTGCATTGAGGTATAATTCCTTATCTTCATGTAGTCTGGAAGACCTGGCCTGTTACTTGGCCAGGCAACTGTCTGAAGTCCTCCTTAAGAGGCAATGCTTGTGTGTGTTTACATTTGTCCCAAGCAGGAAAAGTCCTTCAAATAAGGCAATTGGTGGATATAAGAGATATGTAGTCTATCTCCCACTATTCTGAGAGTCTTCTCCTTGCTCCCATTACATGGTTGTAGCATTGAGATCCAAACCCAAGATCTATCGAGTCAATAATCTGTGGAGAGAGTTCCTACTTTCTGAACTCCCACACCTTCTGATATTCAAATGCTCTCCCTGACCAGGGATAAGAGCAATGAGGCATACCCCTCATATCCTTTCATCTGCTTCACCTTAGCCCCTCAATGGCAAGGTTAAGAGCACTATTAACCCATTCCAGTTGGCTTCAATGCCTAACCCTTTGGATGAGCCTTATTGTTTGGTTATAGTGTGTGCTGAATGCCTTTGATTGATTGATTGCTTGCTTCATATGCACATGTTTGCTTGTATGCTTTATGCATTTATCATCATCATTACTTGCTCATCAATGCATGATCATTTCATTTGTCTCTGTGACATATCTTTGTTGTTTTCCCATTGAGGACGATTGTAAGACCATTCATTGGCCATTGCTCCTATGATATGGAAGTGAGTATAAGACCATTTCATTGGCCACTCATCTTTTCTTTGCTTGATGCATTTGTTTGTTGTATGTGAGGATGCAATTGTAAGTCCCTGCAAGTTGGCATTTGTATTCCTAGGACCATACTGTGGAGGTTAGAGTAAGCCCAGATAAATTGGCATCTGACATCCATGTTTTGCTTTTGTTTGTTTATGTGAGGATGCAACTGTAAGTCCCTGCAAGTTGGCCTTTGCTTTCCTATGATCATATGTCGGATATTGGTATAAGTCCAGACAGATTGGCACCCAGTATCCAAGTTTCGTTTTGTTTAGGGAGATTGGAATAAGTCCATCTATTGGCTTCCTACATCCTTGTTTCTTTGTTTAGGAGATTGGTGTAAATCCATCTATTGGTATCCGGTATCCGCTTTTGTTTGTGAGATTGGAGTAAGACCATTGAGTGGCATCCGGTATCATTTGCTTGCTTATATTATTATTACTCATTGCCTATTCCAAAGGACACACTTGAGTCATCTTCTATATGATTATAAGAGGTGAACCTTCTAAGAAGTTTTACAATCCATCCTCATCCATTCATCCCCATTATGTCCTAAACCTTTTCACACATTACTTTCAAACTTGAGATAGATATTGTGCAAACATCTTCATGCTTTTAAATTAAAAACCTGGACCCCAAGTCCTTGACTTTTTTTCAAAACCCCATTTTCATAATACTTCTTTTGAATCAATCTTAATCATACTTTGACCCTACTTTCACAATCACAATCAATTAACTTCACACATTCAATTGTTTTGGCTTTGTCCATTGTTAATCTTTTCACACATTAGCCATAGGTTTCAATTATCATTGTGGTTGATGTAAACCTCACCCTATCCTTAGTGAGTCGACTATAAGACTTCCGTACTGAAAACAGGGTTAACCCCTCTAGTACGTCGAAGCTATCCTCGCATGGTGGATGTTGGTCTTGGTCGAGTTTTCTCCCATTGATAATGAAAAGCCTCAAGTGCTATTGTTTAAAATTGAACTCACTACCCTTTTGGAAATCTTTTAGCCGAACTACGGCGTTTTGATCCTTACCTTTAATGGAAGGTACGTAGGCAACGGGTTCATCCGTTCGAACACAAAAACAATAAAAATTGTATATTCTTTTCTCATCATCCCAATCATGTTTGCACAATAAATATTTCATAACAAATAACATTTAGTACAACAAGTGTGAAAAGGGCTCCCTAGGAGTACCTAGGACGTAGTGGGTGCCTAACACCTTCCCATTGCGTAATTTACCCCTTACCCAGACTCTCTGATCTTTTTATTAGTTTTCTACGTGTAAAACTTCTTAGGCTTTTGTTCGCTTTTTAGCCAGTCCTTTGGATAAATAAAAGTGCGGTGGTGACTCGAATTCATTGTATGCTTTGCTTATGGTTTAATCAATAAATCATATAGCGACGAATACACCGCTACATATGGTGTCTTCTCAACCTTTTTGGATGGAACACGGTTAAGTGTGTAAGCTGCTGTCAACAGCGCATGTCCCCAAAAGGAGTTTGGAAGATCGGCGTGACTCATCATAGATCGGACCATGTCCAACAGGGTTCGATTTCTTCTCTCAGATACACCATTCCATTGGGGTGTTCCAAGAAGAGTGAGTTAGGATAGGATCCCACACTCTTTCAGATGGTCATCAAACTCTAGGCTTAAATACTCACCACCTCGATCTGATCGAAGAGTTTTAATATTCTTACCTAGTTGGTTTTGTACTTCATTCTTGAATTCCTTGAACTTTTCAAAGGACTCTGATTTGTGTTTCATTAAATACACATAACCATATCTACTGAAATCATCAGTGAATGTGATGCAGTACTGAAAACCTCCTCTGGCTGGTATGTTCAGTGGTCCACATACATCAGTATGTATGAGGGCCAAAAGATCATTAGCTCTTTCACTTTTTCCTGTGAATGGAGACTTTGTCATCTTTCCAATTAAACAAGATCTGCATGTCTCATATGATTCATAATCAAAAGAGTCCAACAATCCATCTTTATGGAGTTTGGAAATGCGTTTCTCATTTATGTGGCCTAATCGACAATGCCAAAGGTAAGTTGGATTTAACTCATTAGGTTTCATCCTTTTAGTATTAATGTTATAAACTGGCATTTCAAGATCAAGGACATATAATCCATTGTTCATTTGAGTAGTAGCATAGAATATATCATTCAAATAAATTGAACAACAATTGTTCTTTATTATGAATAAAAAACCGAACTTGTCCAAACAAGAAACGGAAATAATATTCCTGCTAATTGCTGGTACATAATAACAGTTCTCTAACTGAATTATTAAACCACTAGGTAAAGTCAATTCATAAGTTCCTACGACTAAGGCAGCAACCTTTGCTCCATTACCAACTCGTAGCTCGACTTCACCTTTTGCCAAATCTCTACTTCTTTTTAGTCCATGCACATTTGTACAAATGTGAGAACCGCATCTAGTATCTAATACCCATGATGCAGAAGTAGATAAATTTATTTCAATAACGAAAATACCTGAAGCTGGAGTCTCTACTCCATTCTTCCTATCTTCCAGGTACTTTGGGCAGTTCCTCTTCCAGTGTGCGGTCTTACCGCAATGGAAGCAGGTGCCTTCTTTTTCTATGCTTCCACTAGGCTTCAAAGCAGCAATAGTGGGTTTGGGTTTGGCAACTTCCTTGCCTTTCCCTTTATCATGTTTGAGGACAATCCTCATGTTTCTGTACCAAACCAGAAAATTTGTCCCAGACAATTTTTCCTTCTCAAGGTTTGATCGTAATATGTTGTTAGAGGTGTTTGTTGTCATGGTTATCTACATAAGGATTCATGAAAATATAAGTATCATTGACATATTTAATTAGGCCTTTAATTAAACATGCTCCCAGTATTTTATTCAAAACAAATGACCCTCATCATTTGATTCGGAAAATCCCGTTGGAAGATTTTCTAGTGGGTCGAGATCCATATTTCACTTCGTTCTAAGTCCACGTAGGCGGATTACACAAAACTAGGTTATTTAGGTAGGAACTCCTTCCAATTGTATCTCATACAACTCTCGAAAATTTCAGTTGGGTGAATAACTCCTTATTCCAATCCATCATATGGATCATTCCCAACTCTTGCTTCTAAACATATATATAATCTTATTATAATTTGTTTAGTTAAGTTTGACCCATTGTTTTAACAGTTGGATATTACAATTATCCCATCGCACCTTACTAATATAGAACATGCACCTCGCGTAGGCGAAACCTACATTATTCGATACTGGTCTTGATGAGTGTTAAAACTTGGAAAGCATAAACTTAATATTTAATTTGAGGGAATTGCAATTTTTCTGATCTCACCGGCTTGTTTATCATATAAACTGTCTCTCACATGCATTAACATACATTCACATGCATCAACATACATACAAATAAAATGAAACAGTTATGGCCCCTAGCGCAATTGTTCTCCCAGGCCAATGAGAGAACCTAAGCTAACCTACAACGATCTAAGCTTCTCCAAGCAAGATCTTCAAGGTTGTCCTCCTTTGGCACTGACTTCTTTGCTTTCTTCATATCATTATATTACAAAAGAAACTCGTTTTACATACGAGGGAGTGAGATGAGAAAAGAAGTTACATTTGGGAGATTAAGAGAGAGGCACGACACGCAAGTCATATTTTAAAACCCAAAGCAGAATAAAGGAAAACTAAGGCTATAACCGATCACCACAAGACAATAATAAACACTTTATTATTATTATTAATTCCTTTAATTAATTAAAACCAAATTAAATCTCGACGACCGATCACCACATTTTAATGAACAATTCATTTAAAATCAATGTCGCTTTTCGCATCAACACTTGATACTTTTAAAGCACTGAGTTAGCCGAACGGGTGATTTCTGCCTTGCGGTAACCGGTTAACCAAATGCGTTAACCGGTTAACACTATTTGAAAATGTCTTGGAAAACTGTTTTCCGCCTTGCGTTAACCGGTTAACCAAATGCGTTAACCGGTTAACACTGTTTGAAAATGTCTTGGAAAACTGTTTTCTGCCTTGCGTTAACCGGTTAACCAAAAGCGTTAACCGGTTAACACTGTTTGAAAAACTCAAAATTTTTGATTTCGTATTGCGTTAACCGGTTAACCATATGCGTTAACCGGTTAACACTGTTCCAAAAAGTGTTTAGAAAGCACAACTCTTGTGCAGTCAAACCCCAATCGCATAACTCTCTGAGAACACAACCCTTGTGCCGTCACTAACCCTGATGCACCAATTTCAGACCGTCAAACACATCTCGATTGTTAATTCAGTATGATTGATCAACACGTCATTGCTTCACCATACTAATGTCGGATCAAGAAGCAAACAACCATTCATCGCTCAAAGGAAAACAATCATTGAGTGTTTGAATGAACGAAACGAGAACATTATATCATATATAATGTATTTTGCATCAGGATTACATATATCATATATATGTAACTTGATCGATCTCAATTTAATCTTTGATTCATTCTGTCTTTAATCATATTAATACAGAACAAAAACAGTTATCAGATTCATGGTTTCGTAAGTGGCTCTGATACCACTGAAGGAGAATTGCCATCCAAGGCGCAGCGGAATTTAAAAATTTCTCCATTTAGTGATCCTTACGAATGGGCATGATCAGTGATAGAATCGTTACCTCTTGTGGCGATTCAAATCTTTGGTGCAAATCTCTTGTAACGATCAAAACCTTGGATACAGATCCACGGGGTGATCACGAACGTTGAACGATGACAACGTCTCTACTCAGTCCACACGAACGGGTTCCTTCAATCTCAGTGCTAGCATGTACGAATGAAGGCTTTGAGTGAGAGAAAGAGAGATACGAAATTCTAACTCTTCAGTTGTGTTGAATTCCCATACAATGCTTCTGCACAAGAGTTTTATTTATAGATCCACTTATGTGGGCTTCAAGCCAAAAAGCCCACTTAAGTGTATTTTGGCCCATATCTCATAATATGCCAAAATCACTTAAGTATTTGGTACCTTACCATACTTCGTATTCTACTTAAGTACACCGTACCTTACGATGTTCCTTAGTTGCTCTATCTCTCATCAATCCGTCCTTTGTGTGTGACCCTGTAGGTTTTCGCGACGTTGGCAATTATATTCAATCACGCATTTAACATAATAAACAGTGAGCGGTATCTAGCAACACATCACTGCTACCCAAGTCACGAATATGTCATGTGATCTGACAAAACCTCCTGTGATAATAATTATGTGTATAATTACCCCTTTGCCCTTATGTTTATATTGAACACAAGGTATAGACCGTGTCACCCTTGTCCAGTTCAATATTGGGCCCATAGATATTTATCCTGTTACGCAGGATAGGCAAATTCCATCTAGGACACTCATGTCCCTCAGCATGCTTTGTGGAGTACCCATCAACTATCTTTATGGTTATCCAGTTACGGACAATATTGGATCAACAATAAAGCACTCGACTCTACATCTAGGATCCATAGTGGTTTCAGGTCGAAGAGTGGTATACACTATTATCACCATGAGAATAACTTATGACACTTTGCATAACTTTCTATATAGTATTCTCATAGCGGGTCAATCCGGTATAAATATTACTCCTAATATTCATACCTATGTTTAAGACTTGATAACTCTTTATCCATGATCCATGAGATGTGATCATCAGTCTACAAACATAATAGTCTTAATGCTTTAATGTTATCCCACTTCACACTAAAGCTCGACTACAGATACTTTAAGAATAGTGTCCTTATGTTTAATGTGCTCTCATGATTAAGTCACACTTAATACATTAAACAGACTATCTATTCTAGGGACTTTATTAATCAACCATAATAAAGAAAATGCCTTTTATTATTAATAAATAATTCGATACAAGTGCCAAAAGTATTGGCCTCTAGGGCTTACACCAACAAGTTGATCTCCCAATAAATATAAAACCGTGCTTATTTCAGATTATTTTTCAAGTGATGGGTATTCATCCCGCCTACAGTTGTCTCTTAGGACGTTTCTGGATTCATGAGGCTGGGCAGTTACGTCAACTCTACACCAGAGATTGAAGTTTGTGAAGAATGGAAAATTAGTAATCGTGGGTGGCGAGCAGGCGTGAGTCATCTCTCTTCATTTTCGTACATCGATGCTGACGAAGCTGAAGGAACGTTGTTTCAATATCTTTCTGTTGACAATAATGTTGTTAAGAAGGGGGGTGAATCCATGTCTTCCTTAAAAGACGCCGAGTCTGTGGTGGAGAATGGCCAGTCTGCTAAGTGGGGACAGATTGTTGAGCTTGCTGGGAACAAGAATAGAGATGGTTTGGGTTTTTCACCTGGTGCAACCCGAAGAGAATAAAATACTATCTCTTTTGGATAATAAGGATTTAGATAATAAAATACTATCTCTTTTGGCCATTAGCACTATACAACACGATTCCCAAAATTTGGTGAGTCGACTCAGTTTAACATGATTGAAATGTAAGGCGTGTGAATCAATTCACACATAATTGTGATTCATTCACATTTGTGTTTCTATTCCAAGAAAAAGACATCTTCTTTTAAAATCTTCATATGAATCGATTCCAACATCAAATTTTCCAAATTTTTACATTTTAACATTTTTAAGCCACCTCCAAAATATTTATAATCCCTCCAACCAATAATGGATCAAGCCAAATGCATATAACAATCAAGAATTCACATAAAACAACCAAAACAATAAAATCTAGGTCACATACCCTATGGTTCATACTTTATCTAATGATTTCTAAAATATTAATTCATAGCATCCTTTTAACTTCATTAGATCACACTAGTATAAACTCCTATAATCCTAACTAGATATTGATAGCATAAGAAAACCCAACTCAAATATGATTAAGAGAGAAAAATACATAAATAACTTTGTATTGGGATAAATTTATCAAGCCTAAAAGAAGAAGGCCTAGCTGAAACAATACTAAGGTCACTTGGGATGGCCGAGCACCATGGTGACACCGCCCGAAGGAATGTTAGGTGAGCATAATTTTCTTCTTATGTTGCCCTTGATTTATTGAAAGATGCCCAGATTGTGCTTGAGGACTATCCAGTTTAATTTTCACGATCCACCTATCTATGGAACATGGGTGATGATGTGACCATCCATACAAACATAATATGTGAGTTACTCAAGACGGATAAGCATGCCCCCATGAATATAGGAGAAAAAATGCTTCTCACATATCCCAAGCTCTTGAGTAAAGTGGGAGAATAGACACTTTTTGTTCTAAGGATCAAGACCCAAGGGATTTGTATAAATACCTCAGCTTTAGGATTGAGCATCGGAGATCAGTTATTCACAAAACAACCACAACTACAAAGCTCCTTATCACCTTCTGTGAGCTTTCTCAAAACACCATCAATAACCCTAAACATCACATACAACTCTCTAAATACAGGGTTATCCATATTGTACATTTTTAAAAAGTATAATTGGTTCCTAACATGGAGCTCAATAAAATTAACCTAGGTCAGACTCATTATCATTCATCAATCACCAACATCACCTTCTTCATGAGGATGGAGAAACAAAGCTCAAATGTCATCGTTAACAACATTGCATGAGATTTTTTTGGTGGTGGAGAATCCAACTCTTCCCAACAAAAATTTGTTGGGAAGGTTTTGATGGAGAGTATTATACTCGTTGATCCTAATATTGGCTTGGAGAATGAGCCATAATTCAAAATTATCTTCTCCGTTAAGGATGCCAATGGCATCCTACCTCATAAAAATGATCTAATGGTCATCACAGTGCAATATGATAATTGCGATGTGAAGAGAGTGTTGATTAACCCAAGAAATTCAACAGATGTCTTATTCTGGACCGTCTTTTAGGGACTCTGGCTTGATCCATATGACATCTGAGCATTTCAAGGCTCCTTGGTTGGTCTCTCAGTAGGGCATACACATGTGAAAAGTTACATAAAAATTAAGACGATGTTTTAATTAGAGGCCAATGTGAAGATAATAAGGGTCAAATAACTTGTAATATACGCCTTATCGCTCTACAAAATCATCATGGTGAGGCCCATCCTTAACCTATCGGGGGCTATCTGTAACACCTTAAAACTCCCAAACACTTATTTTATAAAACCATGTGGATAATTTACTCAAAACAAGGTGTCACATTTTATCACTTATCATATTATAGCAGCATAAATAAATAATAACAACTCGACTTTAATTCTCTCATAATTAAAAATCAAATTCATTTGAAATCATAAAATAAATAGTTCAATAACTCTCATAACACAAAATAGAAAGGTAAACCTGTCCTAGTGTTATACTATTAGAGCGACGCACAAAAACTAAATTAGACTCAAAAGCGATAAATGACGAAGAAGGCTACTATGCCATCCTCCAAAACACAATAGCAGCTAAGGATCCTCTACCTGAGTATCTGCACCACATGCGTAAAGAACAACACAGACAAACAAAGAGGGGTGAGAATACATTCATATATGTTAGTGGTTCATAAAACAACAAGGATAATGCAATTAAGGAATCAACAATCAAATAAATCATAAGCAACAATAATCAATCACAAAAGTGGTTATGTATACAATGTATTCATCTCCCATACTCCAATGTATATGGTACCAAGATTTTGGATATCAGAGGTATGTTACTGATTCATCTACTCGTTATTGGTTCCTCTTTGAACTTGGTTCCTCTCTGAACCATGAAACTCGTCAGTGGTGCCTCCCTGAACCTGAGACTCACCAATGGACCTAAGTCCTAACTCATTATTGGTTCCTATCTAAACCGGAGACTCATCATTGTATTGAAGTTCTAACTCGTCATTGGACCGAATTCCTACCTATCTGTGATATACATGATAGGTGAATGCAACAAACAAATGAAATAATCATCTAAAACCTCCAACTCCAATACTCATCACTGATTCCTCTATGAACCTAAACTCAGCATGAACATCGCCAATACAAGCCCACAAAAATAGTTCCTCTATGAACCAAATATGTTAGCATAACTCAATAATTTTCCTCCTCATGATGCATTTATCGTAATATCATCATAATAATTTAAATTATTTAATTTCTCATCAGTACTCATCAATAGCATCAAAACAACACCAAACAACCTTCAATACTCAACAAGGCATGTTCGTAACAACAACAACAACACCAAAACCAACACCAACAACAAAACATCACAATTAACTCTAACAACTTCTATTCAAAGGTTAAGGTTTACAGGCAAGGGGATGGTATTAGCACCCCTCACATCTGTTATACTCAACAAAAACCATTTTGATTATTATTTGCTCGACTGGATGTTATATCTAAGGTTACTTGGGAAAGAGAAAAAAGGTTAATAATTAGGATGCTTGTTGAGGATTGGGGCCCTCATGCCTACGTATCCTCATAGTGCAATAAGAAAATCAGATCTTTGTTGTTCATGGAACTAAGGATGGGAACAAAGAAGGAAATATTTGATTACGTTTCCAAAAGGCGAAGAAAATTGCTTGAATAGAAAAAGTGTGGCATTAACCAATATATGGTAATTAGCCAAAAGAGCAGGGAAATATGGCATTAACCAATAAATGGTGATTAACCAAAGAGAAATCGAAATTTTTATTCGAATCAAAGAGTGTGGCATTAACCAATAGATTGTATGGCAAAAAATAGGGTGTTTGCCTAAGCACGAGAGGACTGATAAGGAAAACATGAGAGAGAGAGAGAGAGAGATTGCTTATCTAAGCATAAGAGGACTGATAAGGCGAACTTGAATGAGAAATAGTTTGCCTAAACATGAGAGAACTAATAAGGAAAACATGAAAGAGAGTGGGTTCACCTACGCACGAGAGGACTGATAAGGCACACATGAATGAGAAATGGTTTTCCTAAGCACAAGAGGACTGATAAGAAAAACATGAGAGAGAGAGAGAGATAGAGAGAGGGTTCGCCTAAGCACGAGACGACTGATAAGGTGAACATAAATGATAAATGGTTTGCCTAAGCACAAGAGGACAAATAAGGCAAACATGAAAGAGAGAGGGTTCGCCTAAGCACGAGAGGACTGATAAGACAAACATGAATGAGAAATGGTTTGCCTAACCACGAGAGTACTAATAAGGTAAACATGTGTGTGTGTGTGTGTGTGTGTGTGTGTATGTATGTGTGAGTGTGTGTATGTGTGTGTATGTGTGTGTATGTGTGTGTGTGTGTGTGTGTGTGAGAGAGAGAGAGAGAGAGAGAGAGAGATAAAGAGAGAGAGAGAGAGGGTTCGCCTAAGCATGATAGGACTGATAAGGAGAACATGAATGAGAAATGGTTTTCCTAAGCAAGAGAGGACTGACAAGGAAAACATGCAAGAAAATTTATTGATTCAGAAATGGGTATTTGACCATGAGGTATTTAACACTAAGGTATGGAAGTCAAACAATGTGGTGTTTGGTCCAAAGATAAGATAATAGTTGATGAGGTGATGGTGCAATGTTGAAGTGTTAAGGGTGAAAGGTTTGGATGTTTCCCTAAGGTAGAAGAATATATTTGATTATCTTATTTAATTATGAAATTTATCTGCGAGTTTAATTATTGGTACTTAGAGGGAGACAAGCATTTAACCACCGGCCAAATACGACCGACAATCAAAATACTCAGGAGTTGAGACAACAGTTGCATCATAACCACTCTTTTTTCATCCTAAGAGGACTAAATTAAACTTGTTTTATTGTTAAGTGTTTTAGAATAGATGTCAAGTATCAAGCCACAAGCTATGTACGGATGACAACTCAAGTACTTGAGAATGTTGTGCACAAGTACATACACCCCATCCTTTCTCATCCAGTTTATTATGAAAAGTATTTGTTGGTTTTGAAATGGAAGAGGTAGGAGAAATTGAATGAAAAAGATGGAGATAGAAGTATAAGAATGGAATGGAATGGATGAGATATTTGACGTTGGATCAAGCACTCGTGTTGCTTTCGATTGAATTTGATTTTGAAAAACAATTGACATTGGATCAAGTGTATTTTATTCTTTTGAAAGAAAAAGTTCTTTTTATTGTTTTGATTTTATCTTGTCAATTAACATGTAAAGAAAACAATAAAGGAAATATAAATTATATGATATTATATGTTCATGGGAATAGGGGATATTTTACCCACAATGGGGGTATACAACAATTCATTGCCCAAAAATTAATCAAGTGGCAAGGAGAGAGATCAAGCACATTCATGATCATAATTCATGCATTCAAAGTGTCATTAAAGTGCAAAAATAAACCATTTATGCAACAATAATCCATTCATACAATCAAGAGTGAAAGATTTAATTTCTAATGATTTTTAATTGAAAATTAAAGTCTCGAGTAGAAATATATCCTAACCATTTTTATGTGTATTTTTTATGAGTTAGCATGGCATGGAAAAAGGAATTAATAGAGAATTAATTCAATTAAATGACAAAAGAGAAAATATGCTAATTAACCATAGTATATGAATTTATTACGAATTTACATGAATTAAAACATGCATGTTCACGAATTAAAAGCATAGCAAGAATTGGCAAAGAAATGGTAAAAACAAGAAATAGAGTAAAAGTAATTAAATCCGCAGGGGTGCATGGGTGTGCAGCCTGGAAATAGTGGCTTTGAACTTAACAGAAAAGGCTCAAACACAAGGAATTGTTGTGTTCATTAAAGGTACAGTCTAGCAAAACAGAGGTAAGGAAAGCAAAACAGTGGGCTTAATGGCCTGAGCCCAACTGAAATTGCAGGAAAGAGAAGAAAAAATTCAACAAAGTGAATCTTCATCTCTACACATGATGTTCTAATTTCATGTAAAAAAACAACCACCACTGGAGCTCCGGCCCCACCGTATCAGAGGCATCGGAGTTGGCCGAAATCAAGAAATAACACCACTTTTCTACTCCTCTCAACTTTATCTATCCTAAACTTTCATCAATTACTTTCAAAGGTTAATCAATTCTAAAAATTAAAGCACTAAAGCTATAAATCCTAAGCATAAAAACTGAAATTAAATGGAGATGGAGGAGAATCAATCCATCAAACCTTGGGGATTTGATTCTCCTATGCACAAACTAAATTATGGTATCAAAAATTTAGCAAACAATAAGGGATAAAAATTCGCTGACCTGCAAGACGGAAAATTATCTTAAAACTTGCTGAAACTTGAAGGTGATGAAGATCAAGAAAATAAAGGTATGCTTCTTTGATCTTTTACTTCTGCTCTTCAATGATTTATCTCTAAAAAGTTCTGAATTTAAATTGTTCTTCTTGATATTTATTATGTGAATGTAGAATGTAGGAGGTTTAGCTTAGTTGGTGACAAACCTCAATGTGAAGCTTGCTCTAATGGTGAGAGAGAGCTTTAGTGTAGGGAGAGGAATGGGAGAAGATGAAGTGAGAGGATTAAAAATGAATTTTCAATGAATTATTAGGTGATAACTAGCTAGGTCATCATTTTGATGAGAGTGGTAAGTTTATATAGATGCAAGTTCCAACTATTTCAGTAAGTTTTTCGGGAAGAGGCAGTTGGAAGTTAGGGTAGTCGTTAATGTTAAGTACCCTTATGAACAAGTTGGTTAGTGATTGATACGTGTCGTGACTGTATATATAGTATAGTCTATCAGACACTTGACTGCAAGTCCACAGTCTAGTTGTTTAGTTTTAAAAGATATCGAACCCACAGGGACCGATGGTCAAACTAATGCTATCGATGTTACTATGTTTAGCTAAGGCGGTGATTTTTAGAGGTTCGGTTCAACAAAAATTAAATCTAAAGAAAATTAAGTTTTTAAGAAAATATTAATGAAGGGATATACGTATGCAACACATTAATTGTCAGGGATTCGATAAGTCACCGGTGTATGCTTTAATTACCAAATACCTTTCAGTAGAAAATACTCATTTAAAGGGCTTTATCTCACACTCTCGTGATTGTTGACTCAACTATACTTTTAAGTCAGAATGTACGCTCTCGCTGTCCCATTTGAAGTTAAAAAATACTTTTTGAAAATAAATAAGTTCTAATTGCTTTTAAAGTGCTCTCGCTGTTTTTAAAATCAATGCCTAGTTTTTACTATCCAGTTCGACCCTCACGCTCTCGCGATTGTCGGTTCTAACCTTAGTTAGTTTCCCACTCTCGTGGCAAAACCGTATTAAATAGCTTCTCACTCTCGAGACAAAGTTAATTAAATTAAAATTAAAAACCACAGCCAGAAAGATTATTTGAGAAAAGAAGTTTACACCGATTATCATTAAATCCCGTCTAATTAGATTGTTTACATACCGATACCGCTAGTTTAGTCGGACATGTTAAATAATGCCAATACAGACGAACAGAAACAATTTAACAATAAAGCAAACATGCTCATTTAATAATAAAGCGATAATAATAATTGAATAAAAACCTGGAACTTTGATTAATTGAATAGGCTGAATCTTGAAGTACTTAAGCAGTCGTCCACAGGTCGGTAGGATTCTGCTTCTTCGAAACAAATGCTTAAACTAAACTAACTAAGTTGCAGTAGTTCCCCAATGTAGGAAACTACTACTTTTGGCTAAGTGAAAAACGGAAAGGAAAGGGAATAATAATCAAAGCTCTGAACGGAAAAGTAAAGAAATTGCAGTCAAAGAAAAAATGCTTGCTGAAGAAAAATAACGTGAAAACAAAATTGTAAGAGCGAAAAAAGGCAGAGAGATAGGATGAGAGAGACCTCCAGGAAGTTTCCAACTTCCATTCTTTTATAGTACCCCTTGGTCTTCGTGCTTGAGAAAAATAAGGAGGACTTAGTTGAGGGAGGGATTCACGGGAAGGTGGTTTAAGGAGCGAAAACTGGGGCGACGTGGACCACTTCTATTTGAAACCCATTACGCTGACTTTGCATACAAGATGGTTATGATGGACTTGTGGCGTTCGTCACAATCAAGGAGAGCGTGACGATTGTGATGGTGTGTGACGGTTGTCACATTCACAAAATTCATATTTTCTGGTTTTTTCTGTTGTTTCTCTTCTATTTCTTCTTCTTTTACCGTGTTATCAAACTCCCGTATACTTGAATCTTTGCTTGTCCTCAAGCAAATAGTCAGTATAAAATTCGAAACACTAGTTAAACGCGAATACATGACACATCTCCAATTCGTACGTGGTTGTTAGGTATTTCGTTAGAATGACAGATACTCAAGTAAAACACTAAAGATATAGTAACGACACAAGCAACAAGCATTAACATAAATCTCTCCTCTATACAAACCAGTTCGAATCATGCTATTATAGCTCAACCTAATGCTTCTTGTTTTTATTTCACCCGGTTTCATTTTAGCGAAATCACATTAAGCCCTTTGCCTTTACACGCACTTAGTGAAGTAGCTGGTTAGTGGCTTTGATCCTTTTCTTTTCACGGGGTCTAGTACACGAGTGTGGTAACCCTTTATATATCCCAATTGAAGGTTGTGGGGGATCGAACCGTAGTTCGCCCTACCGAGTCCAGTACCAGGTACCTCTGAACCAACCGGCAACGGGTTTTTCTTTCCTTTTGTATATCTTGCAACCGTTTGTATGGTGCATTTTCAATTTCTCAATAGCAAAAGTATGAAGGATCTTCTCAATTCGTAGGTATCAATCACTTATATTCATCGGCTCTTCACATGGTTTGTGTTTAAGACGGTGCTGACTGCTAGTATAAACTACTAGAGGTTAATCTAGAACGGAAACTTAAGGTATCCGTATAATGGGTATTCAAACTAATCTCGCAAAAGTGAGAGATCTAAGGTGTCAGGACGGTATCAATCTTGTTAGATTTTTCTCAACTTCCTAACAGGACCTATGTAAGACAACCTATATACTCGTAGGGTATGCATTTAACATAAAAACAAAAAATTTTGTTATGGCTAATTAGATAGAAACAAATAAACGAAACGGTAAGGATTCCCTCATACACTTAAACAAAGCATTGTCCTCAATGCGACAAAATAAAGTGAGAAAAGGGGAGAAACAGGAGGATCATTACTCTTCGCCACGATGTTGGGCTCTACGTGCTCTAACTCTTTCTCGTGCACGTTCACTTTTACCATGCTGGGTAGGGTCCAAACCCACATGCTGAGCGTATTCCTGGATGGCATCAACACAATGTGTCAAGGCATGCATTTCTTTGGATAGTTCTGTCATTCCTTGGTCATGCCAGTTTGCATAGTCATGTTGGTCGCTTTGTATTTGTTGGATTGCTTGCATCATTTCGGTTTAACGCTCTTCCATCCTTTGGTTATGTCGCAACATTTCAGCAAAGATGTCTTCCATGGTGGCGGGTCGGCGCTCATTTCTTCGTTGGTTTCGGGAAGATGTCTCTGCAGCATGCTTAGGAGGTGGTTGTGGCACCTATCGGTCTAGCTCTTCTTCAATTTCATCAGCTCCATTATTATTAGGATCTTCTTCAATGGACTCAGGAGCATTCAGATCAAAAGTCCAATTTGCCATGTTCTAGGGATCTATACGATTCCTGTTAGGCATAATGACGCATCTGACTATCTTGTTCTGAACCACAGGGTGGTATCTCCCATCGTCTCTGATTTTGATAAGGTGCGAGGAACGACAATAGTCGATATTAAGGAACTCGACCGGCAAGGAAGGTAAGTTAGCAAGCATATCTCCCAGATTCAGGCCCAATGCTATGGAAGTGATGATTCCTCCAAAATAGAATATTGTGTTGCCTCTCATGCAGTTAGCCTGGATGTTGGCCAATAAGAACGGGGTAGCATTGAACGCCACCGGAGTGAACACACAGTGAAGGAATAAAAGCTCCTTAGAGTTTACTTTAAGGTTGTTAACTCTTCCGAAGACCGTGTGTCCTAAGACTCGGTGGAAATATCTGGTAGTCGAGTTCTGAATGTATGTTGCGTTGAGTGCATCCCAGCTTGTGACGTTAACATTGGTAAGAATGTGCCATACTCCAAACTCTAGTTCAGACCAACTGTCAGGGATGCGTCAGTGAACTCCATCTCCATGTCGGAAACCAAGTATTTGGGCTATTTGTGTTTGGTTCAAAGAATACCTAGTGCCGAACATTCTGAATGTGACGAGTCCGGTGAGAAACTGAGTTGCACTGGGAGGTGTTATGTAGGAGAATGAACTCAAGAATTCCAGGGTCAAAGCTTCATATGTTGGTTGTGGGTTGGTGCAGAGCTGCGTTAAACCAGATGTCGCGGTGAAGAATTAAAGACCAAGCTATTAATTAGACTTGACTCATGAATCAAGATATCACCATCGAACTTTAATTTATCCAAGGGAAGGGGAAAATATTCAAAAATAAACCCAATATGTATATGCAAAGCTAGAAGATTAAACTTAAGCTAAGCAAAAGGGGGGGGATTCTAAAGGTACGGAGGTGTGTTATGGAAAGGGAAGGTATCAGCACCCGAATCATCTGTAGTACTCTACAGGAACCTTTTAGATATATGTATTTGGTTTAAAATTGTTTGCTATTTGATTAGGGAGATGAGAAAAAGAACATCTTTTTATTTTTTGATGTTTTGGAAAGACATTGAGTCTTATGCCTACGTACCCGTGAAGGATCAAAACCTCGTAGTTCGGGTTCAAAAGTAAGAAGGGATTTGCTAGGGTTGATTTTATGAGAAAGAGACAAATTGTCATCTTAAGGAGAAAACTCACATTTAAACCACCACAAAAATGTGGAAGATAGATCTTTGCATCAAATTGAAAGAAGGTCTCTCACTTGGATATAGAATCAACAAGTATGCCACATACCTCTTCCAAATGGAAAATAATCAATATCAATCTCAACAATGTTATGGGGTAGGAGATTTAAATCTCAACTAGGGATGACTCATGTCTAATCCTTTTATGAAAAGGTTTTAAACATGGAAAAGAAAAAGTGGCAAAAGAGTTTGAATTAAGTTTGTGTTTTTTAGGTCTTATGAAAAGATCTTTGAATATGCTTAAGTGTTTTGAAGCATTTGATTAAGAAATAAAAGGAGAAACAATGACCTAAATCAAAGTTTATTATGAAAGTGGTTATAAGAAGGAGAGAGAGAGATAATCCTAAGGTTTAAATTGAGGGGAACCTAAGGTTGTATCTAGAAGTTTTTGGATTAAGGGGAAGCAAAGTTGTATAGAATGCAGATGAACACACACATGCAAAATGACAAAAATGTCATGATTCCTTTCCCTTGGATATAAACAATAACAGGGTTGAACATGCATTAACATTAAGGCATAAAATATGGCTAAATACAATGGCAATCACAAGGTATGGATGATAATATTAAAGTTGGTTTTTTAGGCATTGAGATAAGCATAAACAAGACATGACGAAGTTTCACATAACATCAGAAGGCACAACATATTTTTCTATCCAATCAAAAGTGGTGAAATAAATAATATTTTTTTGGATTTTTGGTGTCATCATAAAATAGACATTCTCATGAACACATGGCAAAAATAATGAGTCAATAATGTTAAAGGATCAAGAAGTTATGGATATTTGAAGTTATGAAGAAAAATGAACATTTAACAAATGAAAACAAAAAATCATTACACTACCCAAATTCGAACCCACACCCAGTAACTTAACAAACCAGTGTTTTACCACTAGGGTGCAAAGCCAATTCATGTATTCAATTACATCAATTAAAATATATATTAAAGTGACTTTTAAAATTTTAAAAATGGCTCCAAACTTTGTCTTCGTCATTCATCCCGTAGTCCATAGTTTCCACCATTTTCACATATTGTTAGAACTCTAACTCTCTCAATTCTTAACGAAATCAAAAGTTGTAAAGACCAAAACTGCTTATAATTTTGCAAGGAATGTAATGGTACTCACCAATTTCATTTATTTTGCATAAATATCCAGAAATCAAACAAAATGCATATGAACCCTAAAAATTGAATTTAAAATTAAATTCGAAACATCACCGATTAAGACCAATGATCATAGGGGTTTTGTTCCTGACATCTTGGCAAGTGTAATGGTAACAAGAATGATGCAAAATGGTGCCTTAAATCATAAATTGAAGAAATGAATACATACCTCAAAAATGAAAATCGTCCTTTGGAGTAGGGGTGTTGCAGATATGATTTTATGATTTTAACAACTTTCTTACACCTCTAGGAAGGTGTTTGAATGTCTGGCTTGAGCTGAGAGTGCTTGGCTCTTCCTTTCCAAATCAAGTTGCAAGTTATGAAAATATGATTTGGAAGATGATGGTAGGGATGTTACAGAAGTTGTTCAAGTGTTTGGACAACTTCTAATGGATGTTTAGAAGTTGTTTGAAGTGTTGGTTTGGAGAAAACACAAGCACAATGGAATTTGGAAGTTTGAGGTTTGGAGAATTTGATACAATGGAGTTTTTGTGTCAATTCTGGTGTATTAAGTTATGAGGCTTGTTTCTCTATTTATAGAGGCTCCATATGGTTCATGTAACTTGCAGAAATCAATCTTGGTTCAATTGGAATGCTAGTTTGGTGACTTGGTTTCATTTTGCACAAAAAATCATAATGGATCATGATGAAAAGGTGGAGTGAAAGGAGGAGTTTAGAGGTACCTTTAGGATGTTGCTTCTGGTTTAGAGGTTAAGTGTGATCCGAAGAAACAAGTTAGAAGCTCAATGCAAGAGTGGTTGGAAAAGTTGGCCTTTATCAAAATGGATATGAAGCTTTTTGAAAAACCTTCCAAATATGGCATCAAGACTTAGTCAATGGCTCAATCCCTTGTGTAATTCCTCAAAGGTTTGTGTAATCTTATGATTAAGGTGAGATTTAGAAGAAAGATAGCCTGTAAAGCAAGATCATGTAGCTTTGGCTCAAGGTTACATGATGAATTTGTCATGAAAATGACCCAAAATTCAGATTTGGAGAGCCAACTTCAACTCTTCGAAACTCCTAGCTCAAATATGATAATTTCACGATCTTGGATATTTTGGAAATATAAGACCATACTCTACAACGTTCATGTTGGGAGTTTTCCTTGAATCAATGTGTATCATGGTGAAAAGTGATGATCAAGTAAGCCATTTTTTGAAGGCAGATTTGGTTGAAGATTTTTCTAAGTGTTTTAAGTTCATGGTACCAACTTCATAGCTTCATAACTTGAAATCCTTGCATTTTTTGGGAATTAATCATCAAGGACAAAGTTGAATTATAAAGTAAGACCTTTAATATGATAATTGGAGCAAAGAAAATGGTGGCCTGAATCACAAGTTATGGCCTTGGAAAGATGGGTACTTGAACATGTATTTTTTACAAAACCAAATCTTGCCCTTTTTGCAAGTAACCTCAAATTTCTTGTTTACTCTTGATCAAATGCATCCATCAACCATATTTTAATTATCCTTGAGTTGAGAAGTCCATGGTTGACCGAAAATGTCGAAAGTCAAACTTTAACTTTGCCTTAGTTGACTTTGTATCGGATGAATCTAATTCTTGCAATCTTTAATGAATGAGATCTCTTAGGAATATTGGATGATGTGAATGAATCACTTATGATGTATTTGAAGTATTTGAACCATACTTCAAGCTTTGGGATCATGCCTTGGCTAAAAAGTCAACCAGTTGACTTTGGGTCAAAACCCTAGCTAAGGGTATCAGATGAACTCTGGCCTTGATAAATTTGAGATGGAATGATCTTGGAATTGATTATTATTGATGGAAGTCACTTGATTACTTGGGAAGGATGAGGAATTTGAAATGTTAAAACTCATGCGAAGTCTTGATTGATCAATGTTTGAAAGCTCTTGGTGCAAAACCCTAGCTTAAGACAAAAAAAGTAGAAAATCTTTTTGTATTTTCAATAGGTTAGTAGTGCAAAGATGCTAAATGATACAAATGATGGTGGCATCTTAGGGTTGAAAATTAGGGTATGACAGATTCCCCTATTTAATTTTCTTCAATCTAGAGATATGAATATTGGAATTTTCATCTCGACGTGATTGAAGAGATTTAAATACAAACATGCACGATTTTTTGGCCCTAAGAGGCCACCAAATGCTTATGATTTGATATGCACGTAGGACTCAGGAATTCTGTGAGGAATAATGTCACATGGGAGTAATATTAGTAGATTAAACACATAGGGATAAAGGAACACCACTATGGGGACAGACAAAAGGAAATTCCACCGAGGAAAAGATTACAACTTCAGTTTGCAAATTCCAATGGATCCGGGCTCCCTGAGGAATAGATCATTCCAAATGATCATGACTTCAACTGAAGAAATATCTTCACAATAGGTTTCTCAAAGGTAGAGATGAGAATCTGTTCAAATAACGAGTTATGGCTTTCGCAACAGGTTTCTCAAAGGTAGAGATGACCGCATGTTCAAATAACGAGTACTAGCTTTCGCAACAAGTTTCTCAAAGGTAGATATGACCGCCAGTTCAAATAACGAGTCTGAATAAGTTACATGATCAAAACATGATTCAGCTTCTTCTTTACTTAGGTATTCAACTTAGTAAAGGCAAAATAAACTTATCCGTGATTCGGGTCATAAGCCAGCGAACGAGCCTTGGTTTCTTCTTTAACCAAGTCTTTTTCTCGGAAAGTATTAATGAACAAGCTCCTAAAAAGGTGACCACTTGTTGGGGAAAGATAAGTAACTTCACCGGGTATCTTCGAAGGATGTGGGTTAGTTAATATTATAAAAAACTGGAATTCTCAAATAAAGAGAAAATCGCAGTAAGGATCTTCAACAGACTTCCACCATTATTTACTGGGGAAAGTACCATTGGCTGTGACTAACACCTCACTGGTGATATAAGTCCTTGTAACGGAATACCTTACCGGGGATATAAAGTTATGTGATAAAAGAAAGGTGCTTGTAGTAGTCTTCAATAAACTTCTCTGACGAAATTTCGTAGGGAGATGGCCATTTGTTGGAAAGAATGGTTGATATGTTGATAACTTCTTTGGGGATAAACAAACTTCTCAAAAAGAGGCTGCCATTTGTTATCCAAAATGGGAGTCAATAAGCTTCTCGGGAAAAGATAGCTACTTATTGGGTATCATAGATCATGAAACAGGCTTCTCAAATAAAGAGACAGCTACCGGTTGGAAGTCTTCAATAAACTTCTCTAGAGAGAAAACCATCTGATGGAAGAAAACTTCTATATTGATAATTCCTTCGAGATAGACAAGTTTCTCAAAAGAGATAACCACTTGTGTTCACACTGGGCAAAAGGATATGTCTTCACTGGCGATAATGAAAAAAAGCTTCTCATGGTGAGACAATGCAAAATAAATGCACTCTCGGTCTAGGTTTAACAACCTAGAGAGATTCACCATTAATTTCCAAATATTTGGGTCACTCCAGGAACAACTTGAGAGGAAAAGAAATCAAGTAAGACTCTACCAATGAGGAATGAAGCTCAATTGGGATTTTATCCTATCCAAAGATGGAAAAGGACAACTAAGGCAACCATCTTCCACAAGGAATGAACTCAGTGGGGAATTAGAAAGGATGTAAACTCTCTGCTTAAGGTTGACGACTCCTATGGGGAAGGAAACATAACACCCAAGGATGAACATATTCAAAGAAATTAAGGTGAATGTCATCAAGGAATGCAAAATGGATATTAATTTGGTTATTCATGATATATGTACGTGTATGCATATATGCATGTATGCACGTTATGTTTATGCTGACAAAAATAGACAAAACAAACATGTTGGGGACATAATATGTTTCATAGCTTAACATGAGCTTGGTTAATCTCATTAAGGTGGAAAACATCACTGGAGATGAGTTAAAGGTCATCAAAGGAAAAACGTCTCGTCACGAGGTCCAATTCTCTCTAGGGAGAGGAAGATGCTTTGTCTGGGGAAAGAGATGTGAACCTTTAATGGAGCAAAGATCTTGTTGTAGGGTTCCAATTTCCCTGGAGAAGAAGACTTCACTTAGAAAAAAACATGTAGACTCTACCAAGGACAGCTGTAGATTGGTCGGGAAGGCCTTCAAAATGATTCTTTCGGGGATAATGAAGATCGCTTGAAAAATCTTGACTGTTTATTTTAAAGCTTGATAGAAAATTCAGGCTTAACACTTTGCTGGGGAATATTGAGTTCCAACATCCAACACTTCACAACTTACTCGCCGCTTGGGGATTTAACTATGAATGTTCTTTTTTTGCATTCACAAATCAAAACAAAATTTTATTTTGAAAAAACAATTATTTTTCAAATATTCGTTTCAAGAATTTTTATCAAAATAAAAATGATATTTTGGTGGAGCAAAAACAAAATAAGGATTGCAAATAAATGGATAAGTCTCGAATTTTATTGATAGAATGGTGATCCGCAAATGGCGTGATCCCATGGATATTTACAAAGTTAGAAAAATGGTAATATGGGAAAAGGCTACATTAAAATACAATGAAACTATTCTCCCTAACAAATTTGAATTCCAGATGTATTTGGGCTTCTGATAAGAGCCAGTTGAGAGCTTTGATAGGCATACGTTTCTTCAAGTGATCCAATCTGATCTAATGCAGTTACTTGCCATAATCCTTTGTTTTGCCTAGATTGCCTTTTTAGGTTTTCAATCTACCAGGATAATCATTTTCTGTTAATGTCTCTAATTTTTTCTTGGATCGCCCTTTCGGGTTTTCAGTCCACCGAGACACTCATTTTTGCCTAAGCCGCCTTTTTGGGTTTTCAACTTAGCGAGCTATTCTTTTATTTTTCTAGGCGAAGTATTTCTTGACTGCGTCAGTATTCACAGGACGTGGGAGCTCCTCACCATCCATATTTGTAAGAATCAAGGCCCCTCCAGAGAAGGCTTTCTTGACAACATATGGGCCATCATAATTAGGAGTCCACTTACCCCTAGAATCAGATATGAAAGTGAAATTCTGGTATTATATATGAGATGTCAAAGGTAATGTCACGACACTAATATCTGAACAATACAAACAGGATAAAAGATAAAGAACAGTAATGCAAGAGACACAAGCAATTGTTAACCCAGTTCGGTGCAAACTCACATACGTCTGGGGGCTACCAAGCCAGGAAAGAAATCCACTAAATAGAATCAGTTCAAAGACTATCAATAAACAACTTCAAGTTACAGTCTTTTCACCTAATCTCTACCCGTGTGACTTCTACCTAAGAACTCTTAGATATGAGATCCTACTCACTCCCCCTCAATCACAGCAGTGATATAAAACAAGAATTACAAAGAAGACACTCTTCAAAGACACACACTTGATCTTACTTAACAGCTTCAATCAAAGAGAAACACACTCATGCTTCAAAGCATAGAGTGACAAATTACAACTTAAAAATCAGACCAATTCAATCATCTATGGAGGAATTGAATGGCTTACAATTCACACGACCACACAAGACTAAAACCCTTATTCTCTCTCAATATTTCGTTCGTTATTTCTTGTGTATAAAACCAGGTTTTCCATGTCCTTTATATAGAAGAATTTGGCTGGGCTTGGACATCATAAAACCCTAAAACTATTTTCCATTCATATCTTCTCATGACAGCTGATTAGATCTTGTTGGAAAATAAGTCAATCTGGTTGTAATTATTGATTGAATGCGTGTTTAAATCATCTCATCAATCATACATACATTTGCATTAAAAACGCAATCACACAATACATAACATTCAGACTGAATGTTCTGTATACAGATGTCATGACATCGGGTCTGACATCTCATTAAAATCCTGCATAATCATATTTTAAACATCCTGTAGGTACATGATATCTTATGTCAAGACAACACATGTGACAACTTGTGAACACTCTAGGTTTTACCAAAATTGTTGCCAACTAAAGAACCAACAGAAAGATTGAATCTTTTTAAGCAGAAGGTCACCTTCTCTGAATACGCGAGGTCGAACTTTCTTGTCAAATGCTTTCGTCATTCTCTGCTTATATAACTTACCATGGCATAAAGTCATCATTCTCTTTTCTTCAATCAAATTCAGTTGGTCATACCTGCTTTGACACCATTCAGCTTCGGATAACTTAGCTTCCATCAAGACACGCATTGATGGGATCTCTACTTCTATCGGGAGCACTGCTTCCATGCCATAGACAAGAGAAAAGGGGGTTGCTCTTGTTGAAGTGCGGACGGACGTACGATATCCATGCAAAGCAAAAGGGAGCATCCCATGCCAGTCCTTATAAGCCACTACCATTTTCTGAATGATCTTCTTGATGTTCTTGTTGACATCTTCAACATCACCGTTCATCTTAGGTCTGCAGGGAGAGGAATTATGATGTTCAATCTTGAACTCTTCACACATTTCCTTCATCATTTTATTGTCCAGGTTTGAACCATTATCAGTGATGATTTTGCTTGGCACACCATAACGACAAATAAGTTGATTCTTGATAAATATAACCACCACCTGCTTGGTCACATTGGCATATGAGACCGCTTCAACCCAC